>NW_015175030.1:0-38479 GCF_001447785.1 Gekko japonicus | reverse complement strand
TTTCCTGGAGAAGTTGGCATAACATCCCCACCCACTCTCCCTTCAGCCACTATGTTCCGTCAGAATTACTTGCAAATGGCTTTCTTTCTTGACGAAGATGCTTCTCTTGCTTGCCTCCTGTGTGGGAGTAACTTTCCCCTCAGTGGCTGTTGGTAGGTGTAATGAAATGGCAGTTACCTGTGTTTGTAAGATGGCTGCCATGTGGTTGTTTGTTTAAAATGTTACCCCATAAGGTTTAATTGAGCTGTAGTTCCAGAGAGGAGCCTGCAGGGGTATCACTCACTGGGTTGAATGGGGCTTCCTCATCTGCGGGCCCACAGTTCCCAGCTGCCCCAAGGCCAAAAAGTGTGGGAAAACAGAGACTGTCCCAAGGGGCAGGGCAGCAAAGACGATTGCGTTTAACCCCTGTTGATTTATGTTCTGTTGGTTCACAGTGTGTGCTTACTCCTACAGTTCTGCCTTATTCATTTAGTGTGTGTGTGCTCCATAATTGTGTAAATCTCTATATAATAATTCTCTTAACGTATTGGCCATTTCCAGCTCTCCCATTGGCTGTGCAGTGTGGTTCCATCAGCCATTGGGCTGTCAGCTGCCACTCAAGAGTACTCACATGCCATTGGCCGGGTGCTGGGTCTGCTCCTGTTCCCCGCCCACTCCCACTGCAGCCACCTTGCCTCTCAGAATAACTGGCAGATGGCTCTCTCTCCCTTGACGAAGACACTTCTGCTGGTTCCCCCAGTAGCTGTTGGTAGACAACCAAACTTGGTTCAGTGTAACCCCGTCCCCTGCCCACCTTGGCCACTTTCCTGTCAGAGTAAACTAAAAACTCTTTCCTGCTTGGCTCCACTATGGCTGGCTGGCTAATGAGGTGGGCCAGTGGCCATCAAACCATTCTCTCCAATGCCCTGCTGTGCAGCTGACTTTCCCTAGGGTTGCCAATCTCCAGGTGGGACCTGGAGATCTCTCACTGTTACAATTGATGCCATAGAGGCCACCATCCAAAGCAGTTATTTTCTCCAGGGGGGGAAGAGATCTGTTGTCTGGAGTTCAGTTGTGATACCCAGCAATCTTCAGGCTCCACCTGGAGGTTGGCTACCCTAGGCATACTAGTTAGCGCTTCAGAGCAGGGTCTGCCAGACTCAGGTTCTTGCTGTGGAAGCTGTGGTTTCGGACCAGTCACAGACTTTTAGCATAAGCCCTCCCCGCCCACTGCCAGCTTGGCCACTTTCCTGTCAGAATAAATTGTGAACATTGCTAGGCAACCAAGCTTGGTTCTGTCAGTAAAACATGGTTGTTGTGCAAGTCAAAAGGGGAGAGGAGAATGATGTAAGCTGTTTTGGTCCCCATTGCAGAGAAAGACTACTTTTTCTCCTAGGGAACCATTGTTGCCAATCTCCAGGTGGACGCTGGAGATCAACCAGAATTACAACTGCTTTCAAGGAGGGAGGGGAGAGGAGATGGAAAGCTGAAGTCAGGGGGAAGATAATGGTAGGTTGATGGTTGACTGGGAGGGAGATAGGGTTGCCAACTCCAGGTTGGGAAATTCCTGGAGATTTGAGGGGTGGAGCCTAGAGAGGGTGAGGTTTGAGGAGGGGTGGAACCTCAGACAGGTACAATGCCATAGACTCCACCCTCCAAACCAGCCATTCCCTCATGGGGAACCATTGTTGCCAATCTCCAGGTGAGGGCTGGAGACCACTCAGAATTACAACTGCTCTGCAGGAGGGAGGGTAGAAGTCAGCTGAAGTCATAGGGGCAGATAATTGTAGGTTGATAGTTAGCTGGGAAGGAGATGGGGTTGCCAACTCCAGGTTGGGAAATTCCTGGAGATTTGAGGGGTGGAGCCTGGAGAGGGTGAGGTTTGAGGAGGGGTTGGACCTCAGACAGGTAGAATTCCATAGACTCCACCCTTCAAACCAGCCATTTCATCCTAGGTAACAATTGTTGCCAATTTCCAGGTGAGGGGTGGAGATCACTCAAAATTACAACTGCTCTTCAGGTAGCAGAGATCAGTTCCTCTGGAGAAAATGGTGGACTCTGTGTCATTATACCCTGCTGAGGTCGCCACAGCACATTGATGCTGAGTGCCCAAGGCCTTGGCACTCTCCCAGAGCCTCTTTCTAGAGCTCATTGTATTTATTTCCACAACAGGCCTTATTCCTAGTGAACATATCCCATAATTTCCCCAGATAAATGAATTTGTGTAACTTGAGTTATATGCATACTTACTCTGAAGTATGTCCCATTCTGTTCCATTGGGCTTTCTATCTACAGCCTGAATTTGAGGCTTCACTGCTAAGCTCATAAGATAGGGCCCTGGGGACTTCTGCCCAGAATCCAGCTCTGATGGCACCATTGCTCATTTACTTCATAGGGGAAGGAGTTCCACATGTGCAGCCATTTGTGCTTATGGAGCTGTTCCCTTCACTGATGATAACAGGAACCTTAGTGGGTAGAAGAGCTCTATATGTACATCACAGCATGTGGGCCAGAGGTAATCACTGGATTAGAGTAAAAGCATTGAGGCCACCCACAAATGGAAAAATATGCTGTTCCCATGTTAGAATTAAACCAGAGAACTTTATATGTAGAACTGAATAAGCACTGTTGCTTTTAAGAGATTATTAACCAAGATACCCTCTCTCAAGGTAATTCCTTGTAAAATTAATACTTGTAAACACCTTGATTTATCAACCAAACTGGTCAACCAAACTAACCCAAAGAGCAGTACTTTAAAATGGAGAATTGCTATATTTTGGCAGCCTACAAAAAGACCTATCCATTCTGGTGCACCTTGAGTTGGCTACCCTAATTTGATTTGGTAATTACATTATGTGACACTGTAGTTATCATATAAGATTCCCCTGAGGTAACCTAAAGGATCAATCATAATGCTGTCATTTCCTTCTGGCATAACAAATGTTGCTCAAGAGGTATAAAGACATCATGCTTTGATGACTGTCAGCAAAACAGTAATCAAACCATGATTTAGTCTCTATGTATCAGCCAAAAGAGGTCCATGCTGAAGTAAGAAAGTGGTTATAATGACATATTCAGTCATTACATGCCACTCTTCAAGTTGTTCTGTTTGGTACATGATTATTGAACTGTTGGCTATTATATCAGTTCTCCAAAGGCCAGAAGCCCTAGATAGTTAGAGATGCCCTGAAACTTTAATCTACTGCATTTGTTGCATGTACCAAAGTAGAAACGAAATGTCTTCATGTAAGCTACCAGTAGAAAGAAAAAGCTCTCATTGAAAAGAGATTGTGATATTCTTTTACCTCTACTTTTGAAGTCTAGCAATATACCAAGACTATTTCTACAAGCAGTTGGGAGTGAGATTAACAATCCTAAAGTGTCAATAGAGTTATGGCAGTAATGCATTTTACTTTGTAATCTGTGACATAATAACATGAAATATTGTTTTAATCTTTCATGCAGAAATACTTCTGAGATAAAATAATGATGAAAGAAAAAAGGAGGGGCAAGTACGACCAGTGTGTTTATTTTAAGATGTAGAAGTTTTATAATTTTCCAAGATATTTAAGACTTATTTCTACAAATGTGTACAAAGAATAATTGAAAATGAACATAGATTCAAGTAGATAGCCATGTTCGTCTGAAGCAGCAGAAAAAAAATTAAATCCAGTGGGACTTTTAAGACCAACAAAGTTTTGTTTAAGGTATACATATTTCTGTACATGCACACTTTTTCAGATACAGTAAAACAAGACGTCATCAACCATTACGTATAGGTTATCAACCATTACGTATAGGTGGGGGGAGGTTAGTTGCTAGGAAGGGCTAGTTAGAGTCAAGTTGCATAAGTAACGTGGCTATACCTGAGATTGGATTAAAGCGGTTGGTAAGATCTGTGAATAGCAATAAATTAGCATACAAGTACAAGAGTTCATAAACAGATGTAAGAACTGAGTTTGAGTCCAGTGGCCCCTCCAAGACCAACAAAGTTCAATTCTATGTACAGATCTTACCAGCCGCTTTAATCCAATCTCAGGTATAACCACCAAGTTACTTATGCATATTGACTCTAACTAGCCCTTCCTGGCAACTATCTCCCCCCTACCTACATGTAATGGTTGAGGATGACTTGTTTCACTGTATCTGAAGAAGTGTGTATGCACACGAAAGCTTATACCTTGAATAAAACTTTGTTTTATTGTTGTTAAATATGCCACTGGACTCAAACTTTGTTCTGAAAATGGACATTTTGGCATATGCAATTTCCCCTCTCAATCAATAGAAATAACATTAAAATTAAAATATATGTTAGGATAATATTTTCAAAAATCTAGCTTGTGACCTACTACTAAATGAAGCTGGCTTTCCATAAGAATAGATACACTCTTACAGAGTCCCCATTGAAGTCCTCCATTTACTAACCATGGCCTGACTGAAGTATGTGTAGGAGCCATAGAACTCCTTCAGCCCAGCATGCTGTCCCCCATGTGGCTTGTGATGCTATGGGCTGGAATGTTGTCCAGAGTTTCATTATTTACTTGATGTCTCAGTTTGAGAATTGAATGTAACAAGTAGGGACCCACAACAAAACGTTGCACTTTGTTTTGGTCACCAGATGATGGCTTCAAGATGTGGAGGAAGCCAGTCTTTGCTGCTCCCTCTACCCATCCATTCTCAGGACTCTGACAGTAGGCCAGCTGGAGCAGTCTCAGCAGGCTAGCTCTGGCAGCTCCAAGGATAGCTAGTAAGTTAGATAGTTCCCTATGATTGCTTTGTCTGCAGAAAAAGATCTGTTGGAAATGCTCCCAACAGCCCCACTCTCTCCACATCTATCCAGGTATCATTAGGTTATACCGGCATGACAGCAGTGTAGTCCTAGGAGGTGCATGCTCCCAGTCTCAAAAATGGCTGGAAAGGGAAAGTCTACTCTACCCCTCTTCAGTCATTGTTGGGGCTCTGACAGCTCACGTCTGGGACTGTCCCTCATGGATGGGGACAAAAGTGGGACCAGAGAGGACTCACAGACCCACCCTGCCTCTCACTGGAGTCAGCAGGATGACCAGAGATATCTCCACATATCCCTGCTACTGAGCTCCGTCAGCCTCCCTGTTCCCATCATTATAATTGCTGCTGCTTATTTGTTTGTTTGTTTGTTTATAGTCTGCTTTTCTGACTGAGACTCAAGGCAAATTGCACTTTGTACATCAATGCAATCAATAGGATAAGATATTTAATAAGCAATGAATTAGAACAAAGATTAGAGAAATCTGGAACAAGCACATAATATTAGGCATGATACAGAACCCTTATACTGTGCAGAAAAATAGCACTACATCACTAGAAAATAATGCAGTGAGAGCCAGACAATGCATATAGCATAGCATATAGCTGCACGTGTAAGCAGCAGACTGGCTGGACCCTGATAACAAGGGCGGGGGCCATCAGGAGGAGGCGATGCATTTAATGGAGGCAAGAGAACAGCTAGATGCTGAGATGATGGGGGTGAGAAGCAGGCTGTGTGGGAAGAAACAGGAAGAGCAGTGGCCAAGAGAGGAGAGGACGAAACCAGCCTTTGAAGGAGAGATGCCGGCAGTGTTTGGTGAGGGACAGAGACTCCAAACAGTCAATAACCGAGATGCCAGGGAAGAGCCTCTCTCCAGTGTCCAAGGACAGAGGAAGTAGTTGGGAGGGGTGAGGCCTGCCACAGAAAGCCGACAGGGACACCAAGCCAACAGGAGTGTAAAAGCCTAAGAAGAGCCTTTCTGCAGGCTTCCCAGGTTGCAGGTTGGACTTGAGGGGGAAAAGGCCCACCCAAGGCTGCAGGATTCACTCTGGGGAAACATGGGCAAGACTGATCTTTGTACAGGGGTCAGGTGAGGGAGCACTGGAGATAGTACATAAAACAGAGATATGTGGCTTGTGATGCCCTTTGTTGCTGAACGCTGTAGAGACTTCCTGCAGCTCTTCCAGGGGCGAGGCCATTATTGTCTTACAGCCAATGCTCCCTCTAATCTGTGGAGTCTTGTGAGCAAAAATTCTACTTTGTGAGTGACTGGCATTAAAGTTCTGAGTGAGTGATTTGGCTGCTGCATAAATTAGTTTGCTCTAGAGCTATCCTTGCTGAGCGAAGACAAAAATGTGTGAGCCAGAGGCTGAAAAACTGAGCTAGTTCACACTAACTCAGCTTAGAGGGAACACTGCTTACAGCATCCTATACATCTCCTCTCTCTCCTCTTTTCCCTATCTGCTTCAGCACCTGCTCCCCTCCTGCTTCTGCCTTTTCTCCTTTCCCCCAAGTTTTTCCTTCTCCCCTTGGCTGCTCCTTACTTGAGTGTCTTTAAAGTGGCCAGTAGTATGATATTGGTTTCTGTTTGCATGAATTATTTTGTCTCCGAGGGCCAAAGGCTTTGCTTTTACCCAAAGACAAGTTTTGCAATTTAGTATCACCTGTTTTATTTTGTTCATCATACATAAGACCAAACAACTTCCCCACTTTCATCCAGTTTGTAATGCAAGTAACAGAAGAAAGGCTACGAGGTGACAACCTCACATACAAAACCCCTTCAAGTACTTTGTATAGAATGGAAAAAAAAAAAGAGCATGTCCTATAAAGAATCAGATTATTTGAACCACCAGCAGCTAATAGCTAGAACTGTTTGGTTTCTTCCTACTAAATGTCAGTGAGGGTAATGAGGTCACACACAAATGCTAGAAACCAATATTCTAAATAATGTCAAAGTTCAAAAGTATCATAGCTTAGAAATGTCTCTAGCAGTACTTTTATTAGGAGCCTATTTTTCACAGTACTGTTCAGAGAAACAATTAATACTTAATATATATCCTGTTTACAATGCCCAAACTCAAATAGCATTGGTGACATTGATGGGTTAGATTTTAAGTGGTTGAGAATAATCTACTTGACAACCGGACAAACATGGTGTTAAAAAAAAAATACTGCATACATTTTGACCTAAAAAAGAACCACTAAATGTCCTTTCTTTTTCTATTTGTATCAGACACAACAACTATCTGTCAATAATGGCCATCTGATTTTAAACTTCTTCTACTGTTGCATCAGATTTTGGCCCAGAACAACCACCACTGAAGTCATTTAAGTGAACACTGTACATTGAGCAAAGCTGAATTGTTTGTCAAGGTAGAAAATCAATTATTAATTTCCTTGTTGGTTGGGCAAGACAGCAGTGCTCCATTTTCCACTGTGGTGTGAATAAAATACTCTTGAAGACACTACTAACAGTAGAACTCTGCTTATGAGTAACAGATCTAAGAGTACATTTATAGACATAGTGCTATAACAACCCATTAATTTTCATGTTTTAAAACTGATGCATGAATCACACATTCTATAAAGCAAATCACTTGAATAATTTGTACGGACACACAGAGACACACACCACACACCATATATCTAATTCCAAAACAGGCCATAGAATGAGGATTAATAGATCTGCAAAATGAAAGTAGGGACATATTGGGGGGACTTCTCTATAAACCTGAAGGAAGTACCAGGTTTGTAGAAGCATCTGAAATCTTAAAAAAAAATCCATTGTGGGATTGAAACCTTCAAAAATAAGAGAAACAACACCTGTAACTTTAAGAAAACAATACCCACTGAGCTCTTGGTCACTATTTTGGAGATTGCTAGGCAATCTCAGCAATATAGCTGAGCCTTAAAAGCCCAGATTTCTGTAAAGTGAAGCCCTGGAGGCAGGGGTGGACTTGGATGCCAAAACAACCCTGGAAATGTTACTGCCCCTCTCCCCTGTCATGTCCCCTGATGGAGGAGGGCTCTCCATGTACAGGCCCAGTGATGATGTCTGAAGACTACCCAAATCATTTGACCCTGCCTGGCAGCTCCGGCCACCATGCAGATGGGTCTGACTTTTTCCAGGGAGAAGCTGCGAGAGGAACAGAAGGAGGGAAATCTAAAGACAGGGGACAGATAATGATACATTGGCTAGCAGCTGGAAAGGAGAGAAGGAAGCAGGAAGAGGGGAAAGGCTTTGGAGCATGTCAGGAAAGGCAAAGACAAAATAGTGAGAGTGGAAGTAGGTGCCCCCCTGCCCCTAGGAACAGGTACCCATTTATCTACTTGCTTAAGGCTTTCGAACCGCTGGGTAGGTGGGAGCTGGGACAAGGACCGGGAGCTCACCCCGGCCATGGTGGGACTTGAGAACAGCCTTGTGGCTGTTCGTTGATAGTTTTATTGCAGGCATTTACAGCCTGTGCCACAATAAATTAGTCCTTGTTTCCAAATGGATAATTATTATTCTGCCCTCACAAGTGCTGTACTTAGATCTTTATAGGTTTCATTGATATTTTCCTGCTTCCTTATTTCTTAATGTATCAAACTAATCTGCTGCTATGCATATTCTTTTGTTTTTTGAAAATATGGGAAAATATACCATACCAAAATATGCAGATTTCTGAGATACTTTCCAACAGGCAAATAAGTCAGGTTTAGAACCAGAAGTTTTACTTGTTTGTTTGTAGTTTGCTTTTCTCACTAGGACTCAAAGCAGATTACACAAAGTGAGTCAATAAAATCAACAGGATTCATACCCAACAATCATATTTTAATGGGGAATCATCATATAAATACAAACAGTCATGAATAATTCTTGAAAGAAGAGGTATTTGCTCAGAGCATCTGCTTTGCATGTAGAAAGTCCCAGGTTCAATTCCAGCATCCCATTTTAAAAGATCAGGTGGTTGGAGATGTGAAGGACCTCAGAGAGCCATTGCCAGTTAGAGCAGTTAGAAAGTTAGTGACTTTCTAAGACCAGGCATCTGACTAAATATAAGACAGGTTCATGTGTAATAATGCACAGAACATTGTTGTTACATTTTGTGAATATCCTCTTAATTGTATTCAATCTAAAATTAGATCTATGATCCAACAAAAATATGTGCACTGGGGAAAGGCAGAAAATTATACATATGTCCAGAGCTTTCTTTGAAGTGTCCACCTCAGCTAGCCACAGTGCTTTGGGGAGGGTGGAATAAAAATCTCCAAATAAATTTTAAAAAGAAAATAATAAAAGATAAAATGCATTTAAAATTGGAAAGTGGCTTGCCTCTTCCATGGAACATGCAGCTGCCATGGAAATGTCAATGAATAATCTAGCTATGTGTGCGGCTCTTCCCAAGAGAGAGCTTTGTTGAATCACAGACATTTATCATTTATTTCCAACTGCTGTTTTATTGCTGTTTTTAAAATATATATCTATATGTTGTAAGACACCTTGAACTGTCAAAATGTATTTAGAATAAATAAAATAAAAAATAAAAATTGGTACTGAATTTACAGTAATTCCTCACTTAGAGAGCTACACTAGTTTTATGTAAATTTAATCCAGGTTCCGTTCCCCAAAACAACAACAACATTGCACAGCCTTCTTAACTAAGTTTTTATTTTTCTTTCAAGTTCATGGAGAGTGTGGCATCTGAGTTATTTTCTTAGCCATCGCAATACGGCATACTGCTTTGAATTCCATATTTATCTGACCTATGGGACATGGAAATGAAAAATTGCCTAGATCTATGGGAGTGTAACTGCATTACCTTTTTGGCTGTGGTCACTTTGTATTACATTATGATTATTTTATTACAAAGCGTATCACAATAGCTTCAACATTCTTGATAAAATCCCCAATATATCAGAAGTGTTTTACTCCAAGAAAATAAGTATGTGCAACATAACCTCCAAAGGACTATAATCTAAAGTAATTAAATTATGTTCAACAATTATAAAACACAATATGTAATCTGCCAATTATCTTGCCAGTTAATAGGTGGCAGAGAAATAATTATTGCAATTATTGTAATATTATTACATTTCCCCATGAAAATAAAAGTGAGGAAAATTCCATTGCAGGTGAAAAAACCCTAGCTTGAGTTTTGAAGTGGTCTCCAGTTTTAGTGTGTATTAATTGCAACTCCATGGAAAATAATAATATTAGACATTTTTTAAATTAAAAGAAATTCAAAAGGTAATTATGACTTATTCTTTTCTTATATCTATAATAAATTGTAATCTACCAAATAGATATATATCTACTATTATATACAGGTCCAATGATCAAGGCACCAGTATGACTATCTAGACTAATTTCTTCACGCTTCCTTTTACTAAAAGCATTCAACTGTTTTGCATACTGTGATTTAATCTCTCAGTTAATCATGTACTAGAAAACCAATATTGTGTAGTCAAAAATGTGTTGGATTTGAACTGGAGAGATCTGGATTACTTGGGAAACTTTAGATAAACATATGGAGCAGAGGTCCATCAGTGGCTATTAGCCACAAGGTATAGATAGGAATTCTCAGTCTGGGGCAAGGGATGCTCTGTATTCTTGTTGCTTGGGGGGGCAACAGTGGGAGGGCTTCTAGTGTCCAGGCCCCACTGATGGACCTCCTGATGGCACCTGGTATTTTTGGCCACTGTGTGACAGAGTGTTGCAGATTCGGCAGTTGGCCTGGGGTCATGAGGTCGTTTGCCTCAATTTATGCCCCAAACTCTGTGCAAATTCCTTTCCTACAGAAAACTCTGACTAAACTGAAGAAGTTCCAGGAAGATCATCTAATAATCGGAGGAGACCTCACCTACATATACCCCCAAGAGCACTTCGGTCGGGGACCCAACACCGCCTGGTGATTCCAGGCCCCCGGGAGGTAAAGCTTGCTGCGAGCAGGGCTAGATCCTTCTCAGTGGCGGCCCCTACCTGGTGGAATAAGCTCCCGGAGGAGATCAGGGCCCTGCGGGACCTTATGCAGTTCCGCAGGGCCTGCAAGACAGAGCTCTTCCACCAGGCTTTCGCATAGGGGCCGCCGCTGCCACCGCCACCAACGGTGGCGATACCATCGGAATGAGGAATTGCCCTTGGAAGTTCCGCCATAAATTGCACGGCACTGACAATGTGGGATTGGCTTGAACTATCTGCTGGACAGTGCCACCCAATGGAGAGGATTGAGGATGCCATCAACACCACTCAAGACCGTCTTGTTTACAGAAAGTACTTTATTATTGTTATTGGTATTATCATGTGATTTTATTGTTTTATCTGGTTTTATGTATGGGCTCATGCCCCTTGTAAGCCGCCCTGAGCCCGCTCGTGGGGAGGGTGGGGTAAAAATGCCTAAATAAATAAAATAAACCTGTAAAGAATTGCAGTGAACTCCTTGCTTTCCCCTGTATTCCCCTCCCCACACTGTTTCTCTACTCTTGATAGCCCCCATATCTTCATCTTTCCATATTCTGTTTTTTCCTTCCCACCCATGAACTGACCTACCTTTTATCTGCCATCCATCTTCAGCTTTATTTATTACTTATTTACATCATTTATACCCCACTTTTTCTTCAAAATTAGGACTCAAAGCAGCTTGCATCATTCTCCTCACTTCCATTTTATCCTCACAAAAACTCTGTGATGCAAATTAGTCTGGGAGTGTGTGGCTGGCTCAGAGTTATCCCGTAAACTTCCAGTAATGTGTGGGGCAGCTGAAGTTTTTCATGGCATGGAAATAAATAACATCAATTGGTAAATAACATCACATTAATCCTCTATTAAAGGGATGAGACATTTTTTCTTCATGTGGCTGGTAACTCTTACTATCTGGCTCCTGCTGGCTATGACACAGGTTTCTCTTCCCTTTCCTTTTCACCTCCACCTAATCCATTTTCCCCCTTTCACTTCCTCCTCTTCCCTAATCCCTTCATCCTCCCTTCCCTTTCCTCTTTGTTCCTAGCCTGGTACCCATCACAGCCCCAAGTGAATGTGCAGGGAGGGAGAGTGGGAGTGATTGTACTAGCTCCACCTCCTGCCTCTGCATAATCGCCTGGTCCTCTGCAGGAGTCACTGCACAGAGGAAGTGAGAGCATGAACTCTCTGTCCCACTGATCAGTGATGCGTAAAAGCAGAGCTGCTGATCATGGGGACTGGGCATTTGTGCAGCCACTTTCTCCTTGTGGTTGCACCCTGCAGATAACCTGGCAATCACATGAGGTTAGTACATGGGCACTCACTCTCCCACACGGTGTGTTCAGTAAACCCGTGGGGCTGTCACGTGTACTGGGCTTCCGTCCTCCCTCTCACTTCCCTCCACCCTCTCTTAGCCATGTTTCCCTCTGGTGTTGGCAGGGAAGGAAACATCCAGTCCCTTCAACAGTAGTATAATTAATGGAAATTGCCAGTTTAAGATTTTCATGTGTGAAGTTAAATAGCATTACTGGATAATTCCTTGCAGTTTAAACTGATATTAAAGAGGGCAGCTAAAGTGACCAGCTTAAAAGTTGGCAATTCTGGGTGTTGAGCAGGTTTCACAAACTGATGGGCTAACTTATGTTTTGGGCACTTGTTACTAAGTCCAAAACAGTACCCTTGGGTGATCCTCTTTTTAAAAAGAAGCAAGGAAACAGTTTGTGGGATGTTTGTATGGCCCCAAGGAATCTTTTTGTTAAATGTAGTTCTCTTTGTCTGTGTTCAGCAATATCTCCCTTCCATTTTGTCTGCAATAAGATCTCAGTCAGGCTGAGTGGTCAAGCCCTAATGTCATTATTCTGTTGTTCCTAATTTTGTATTTTAGAGCATGATTTCCTGGAACAGGTTGCTGCATTCTTCTGAAATTCACTGTATTTCCAATACAAAATGAATTGTGTGCTTGTTTACAGTCTTGTCCGGCAAATGATTGAAGGAAACTTCCCCCGAAGGCAAAAGATTTGTCCATTCTATGTTTGTTTTGAAGATGTACATGAAAAAAAGCTTTTAAACCATAGTAATGATTTAATTTGCTTCCCATGTCCCTAAAGGAAGGAAGACAAAAGACAAAAGTTCCAGTAGATAATGCTTTATGGAAGCATTCATGATTCTAAATTAGAAGCCTCATTAAATAATAAAGGACAATGTGGAATGTAATCTGATTCACTATGACTGGAATCATTTAACTACCTGGCTAATAGAGTGCAAATGGAGTTCACCACAGATTCAAATATATTGGTAAATTCTAAAGTAGAGAACCATGAGAAATTAGATAAAGGTAGTAACGCAAGGTAATAAACTGACAATGAAACTGATTTGAGTGAGATCGATGGGAAATAAAGTATTAAAAGCCATCAGGCTGTCAGCTGCAATGAAGAAATCAGCTGGGGACATTGCTAGAAGAACACACACAAGGCAGAAATTTAATGTAGAAGGTACGTTACAAAGAGCTCTGTATATCACTGCTCACCATAGATGTAATTGCTTGGTACAAAATCAAACTTCCCAGACGTATCTAATCAGAAAATATTAAGAAAGTTAAATTCATTCTCCCTGGGAAAAAAAGGTATGAAAGTTCATAATAATGTAATTAAAAGATTTCTAAAATATTGATCATCATACACTATGGCTTAAATCCTAAATCCACTTTTCTGAACTAAGGTCCATTTAATAAAGTGAGACATTTCTGAATAGATCTGCTAAGGTTTGCTCCATAAGAACAGCTTCCTGGGAGTAAGTCCCACTTAATAAACTTGACTAGGATTCTGAGTACACCTGCTTAGGATCACTAAAATGTAGTTCTGTATTTGCAATTTTTCCAGTCAACAACCTATGAAGGAAAAAATGGATTAAGTGTCTCCTATTCTTCTAATCTGCATTTTTATCAAAATAGTTAATTCCAAAGAAACTCTAGCTAAGGACTGAAAATAATCCTTGTATTAATTTTACATGTGGGAATTGGAAGAATCTTCACTCTTGACTTTTTAAAGGTAAAATTGAAAAGGATAAAAACAATAAATTGTAACAATGTGAGTTGCATGTCACAAGGAGCAAAGCTTCTACCTTCCTTCTAGAAAACAATGAGCTAGAATATGTCCTAGAAAATGTGTGGAATGGGGATGTTCAGCTGGCTCAAGTTTTCCCAACCCATCGTAAATATACTGCAAGAATTGCTTTTCTGCTTCAGAGCTCTTGCAAACTCAACGCTGACTTTTAATTATTTGTATACTGCAGTTAGGTACTTCAGTCATAAAATATAATGAATGAGAACAAGAGAGGCTTGACAATACAAGCTCCAGAGCATTCCTCTGATTACTCTTCTGCTGAGTGCAAAGGACATGTCAGGGTGCGAAGCACAGGTCCAAGTTCAATCCCTGTCGTCTCATGTAGCAAGTGATAGCAGAAACTGTATCTGGCTCAGTAAAAGACAACTGTCTATCATTTTATTCAGTTGTTTATTTGCTCCATTCCTGGAACACATGTCAACCTGAACAGCCTCCATGACAGTTTACTATTAACATCTATTCATAATTAAAACAGTGATGAATAGAATAAGGCTGGTGGTATACCAATATCTTTTTTAAAAATCTCTTAACGTGGACGAAGGCAGTACTAGGAAGTTGTGATGGTTCAGCATTTCTCCAAACATATGTGTTCTGGCTGCTACTCTTTTCTTCCTCCTGGAAGGATGCTGTTGAGCAGAGTCTGAGAGCACACAGTGATATTCCCCAGACACATATACAGAAAGGTCTAGAGAGAGAGAATGGAGAGAGAGACTTCTCTATAACTTTGAAGCTACACACACACACACATGCTCATACACCTGCACACATGCAGAATGACAGTCTCTCTCTTATGGCAATAACTTTTATGTAAGAGGTATTTGATTATCTTATTTAAAATATGCACAGTTATGATAAGACACTTCGTAAGCATGCTTTTCTTCAAATTTGCAAACATGATGCTAAAATTACAACATGACTAGTAAGACTGAAACATAAACCAAAAAGAAATACTTAATCACAACCACATGCCCCAGTTACCAATAATCTATGAGCCATTTTTATGGCTTGTCTCTGGCCTTTCCCACTTCTTTAAAGGTCAATAGGCTGTATACGCCATGTGCAGATTGCTCACTGACTCTGCAGCTAGATTTATAAGGGCTGAATCTGGGCTTGCAGGTGCCTTGTTCAGAAGTGATAAGAAATATTTCTGCCTTTTGTCAAGACTAGTAGAATTACTGCCCGTAAATTGCCAGACACATTGTTTAAAATTGCCAGATGGATAAGTATTCTGTTGCTGTCACTCAGTATAATTTCATGGAACTCAGTACTATCTTTTAACGTTTTCTGTCTGCCTATTTTTCTTACTCCAGGAATAACATGTGGTGTTCATCTTCTGTGCACTGATGTCTTGAAGTTTGCTAGCTAAAGTCAAACCTAAAAATACAAAAGTTCAAAAAAGTTCAGCAGACAAATGCAATGTGAAACTGAAGTGTTAAATCCTCAAAGGCAAAACAGAAGCCAGAGCAAGAGCTTAACTCTTATTTACCTGGGCCATCAAAAGGATTCCTTTTTATTCAATTCAGTGCAGGTATAGTAAGGCTGGACAGTTATTTCCATTTTTGTTTCAAAAACTGTTTATTTTCATTATATTTTTAACTAGGGAGGGGCATGAACCAGTTCATACTGAACTTGGGCTGGTTTGGGGGTCGCGAAGCAATGTTCATGGAAGGAGATGCATTACAAAGATTTCCTGAACCTTGGGGCTGGTTTGGGGCTGTTTGGGAAATGGATACGTTTCCCAGAAAACCCGGTATTGATCGAGCAAACTCCAAGGCAACAGTGGGAGTGGAATTCTCTCCAGCCTTGAAAACACCAATAGGGACTCTCCAAAGTTGACAGGCACTGCTGGCTGCCAGTTACAGAGTTCCCATTGAGTTCTATAGGATCTGAAAACTAGATAAAGCCCAAGCTGCAGCCCAGCCCTCCTTTGCTGGGTTTCGCAGTGAGCTAGAGAGGATCAGGATAGAGAGCAATAGCTTTGCTGGGCAGGGGATTGCTCTTTGCTCTGCTCAAGTTGAACAGTGGTCTTCACTTCTGCTGTAGGTTCCTCTAAAGAGGGCCTGCATTTCTATCCACCAACCCTCTGGATTAGTGTAGTGGTTAAGAGCCAGTTTGGTGAAGAACCAATTTGGTGTAAGGGTTAAGAACGGCGAACTCTAATCTGGAGAACTGGGTTTGATTCACCACTTCTCCACATGCAGCCAGCTGGGTGACCTTGGACCAATCACAGTTCTCTCAGAGCTGTTCTCTCAAGAGCAGTTCTCTCAGGAGCTCTGTAAGGCCCACCTACCTCACAGGGTGTCTGTTGTGGGGAGAGAAAGGGAAGGAGATTGTAAACTGCTCTGAGACTCTGAGTGAAGGGCAGGGCATAAATCCAACCCTCCTCCTTCTCCTCCTTTTAATCAGTTCTCTGGGCTGGGTTGTGTTTGCTGGGCCAGTACTCTGTGTGACACCCAGCCTTTCTGCTAGTGGGGCTTTGCTTCTGATGGTAGTCCTCTGAAGAAGGTCTTAAATTTCTGTCCCCTCTTCCTTTTTGTGATTAATTCTCTGTGCTGGGGGCTGGGTATTTGGTGAGCCAGGGCTTGGGTGTCAGGACTCAGGGATGGTCTCAGAGTTCATCACCATGAGGGTGAGAGGGTATGGAAGGGGTGGTCATGGGGGGGGAGGGAAGAAGCCCTCATCCTCCTTTGTACCAGAGGGCTCTGTTCCTGGGCACCAAACACAGCCCCCCGGAGGATGTCCCCAGCACATCATCAACAGGGGTCTCAAAGCCTTCTTCCCCTGGTCTGTCCATGGGGCTCTCACAAAATGTTAAAGAGTTTTTGACACTGCTCAAGCAGCAGAAGTCGATAACACTGTTTGGAAGGGAGAACTCCAATAGCAGTGATTTAGAGGGTGGTGTTGGTGAAGCGTTCTCTCCTTCCACATCCCAGCTACCTGCTGCTCCTGATGCCACCATTGGTAGGCCCTGTAAAATCAACGCCCAGGCCAAACCACTGGACCTAGAAGTACAAAATTTGGCAAAAGCACTACCATGACGTAGATGCTCAATAAGAAGGGATTTTTAGAAATTCAACCCCTAAGGGGGTCAAAAGGGGTAAAATGTGCTTCCCCATTGCTTCCTATGTGGCTGCCAGGCTGCTGCCTCCTTGAACCCCCCACTCTCTGATTGGTCAGCTGCAGAGCTCAGTGTCCTGAGGTTAAAAAAAAACAGTTACAGGAGACTGTAGAGAGCTAACGACAGTTGAGGAAATCAGGAATGGCAAACTGCCTGTGTGGTGCAGAAACGCTGCTGGCCTAGCCTTCCCAATGGCTTCAAACTCGCTCCCCCCACCTCCTACACTTGATAGGCAGCTGTCTGTCAGGTGCAGGAGTGGGCGCAGGGTGCTTAAAGGCATCAGGGAGCCTGCCTCATCAGTAACACCTTAGCAATCCTGCCAGCCCAGCCTCCACAATGGCTAGCAATACCCGTCCCCCTTCTACACTGGACAGGCAGCTGCCCGTCAGGTGTAGGAGAGGGAGTGGGATGCTTACAGCCAACAGGGAGGCTTGCTCATTAAGACTGGCTTAGCGCTGCTGCTGGCCCAGCATCACTGATACCTTTAAACACACTGCCCCCCCAACACCAGTTGTAGGAGCAGGGCCAGGGTACTTTAATCCATCAGGGACGATGTCGCAGCAGAAACACCATAGCAATGCTGCTGGGCCAGCCTCCCCAGTGGCTTTAGACACACTCCCACACACCCCTCCTCCACCTGACAGGTGGTTGTCTGTCAGGTGCAGGAAGAGGGGCAGAGCATTGAAATCTATTGGGGAGGCTGCCCAAGCTGCATCTCCTTTGCAATCCTGCTGGCCCAGCCTCTCTGATGCCTTCAGACACGATACGTCTCCTACACCTGACAGACAACTGCCTGTCAAGGTTTGGAAGGGGTATGGAGTCTTTAAAGCCAAAGGGGAGGCTTCCTTAGCAGGTTTTCTTTAACACTGCTGTTGGCCCAGCCTCCCTGATGCCTTTAAACACAATCCTCCCCCCCTTACACCAGACAGTCACCAATTCTTTAACCTGCTGTTAGCCAAGGGTTTGCAGTGCCATGATTTTCTTAACATTTGTTCAAGATATTCCATCCCCGATGATCTTTTGGGAACATCAATTGATAAATCCCAACTTAGAAACTGGATTTATGACTTTGACGCCAGGCTAGACCACGCTTTGATATTAAAATCAAAAGCAGCACCATGGTACAAACTAATTAAATCGGACCATACCAGAACTCCATATCTAGTCAACATCTCCAAATACATACTTAGAGCATCCTTTACTTCCCGACGGTTTCAACCAATACCAACGGCAATTTTGGAGGGCCACTTTAACCAAACTCCATTGGCCTATCGTCTATGTATTTGTGGCAGCCATGTACTCAAGGACTTACCTCATTATATCCTCTTTTGCCCACTGTACTCCAGTCTGAGGGCTAAATTTTTAGCAGGTATTTTATCTGGTCTTAGTGTATACCCAGTCAAGGATCAAATCTCATTTTTGTTAACTGACATTGATGCATATGTTTCTTACAAAGTTTTATTATTTGCTCTTGCTGCAAAGAATATACATTCCAAGGTGGCAGCAGGAAGGGGGATTATCTAGGTCACATTTTGTTACTGACTTTTGGTACTTTTGTATATTTGCCGTAATAAATGCCTGACTGACCGACTGACTTTTGTATATTCTGATTTTAGCCTATACCTTGTTTATAATCTGTATTTTATTGCTGAGAGTTTTGTAACCTTGTAACGGCCAATGGCTAATTACAATAAATTGAACTGAACTAAATTGAACTTCTCACAATGTGGGTTCTAGAAAATTGGTTCCTATGAACTTGCTCAATATCTGATTGCTCGGATGTTGTTTTGAATATGTAGTTATGTCCCACTTCTTAAATGTAACATAAATGAGAAGCATTTTTGTAAAAAAAAAAAAAAAGTATGCCCTGCAACACCCCCCAACCCATCCAATGCCCAGGCCAAACCCCTGCACCAAGAAACCAAAAATAAGGGGAGTGCATTCCTACCATGACTTCAACACCCACTACGAAGAGATTTCTGAGAAACATAACCCATAAGGGGGTTAAAAAGGGGGCAAAATGTGTTCCTCCAATTGTTTTTCATGTGGCTGGCAGGCTGCTGCCTCCCCCCCCCCAAATTGGTCAACTGTGTAGCTTAGAGTTCTGAGGTAAAACCTGCCTACTTGCACCTCCCTCCCTCTGATTGCTCAGCTGTGGATCTCAGTGACTGATTTCCCACAAGCGCTGCTCTGTGCTCACTCCTCCCTTTTGCCCCAATGGCACCTGTCAATTTCACACAAGCTGCTGCGCGGCCGCATTTCACCCCGGAGCTTCGCACGATTTCCCCCGCGTCTACTCAATTCTCAAAAAACAGGACTGAGTAGACATGGGGGAAATTGCATGACGCTGCGTGGTGAAATGCGGCCTCACAGCAGCTTGTGTGAAATTGATACGTGCCATCAGGGCAAAAGGGAGGAGTGAGCACAGAGCAGCGCTTGTGGGAAATCAGCCAGTGTTTTGAGGTAAAAACACAGCTAAAAGAGACTGCAGACAGTTGAGGACAGTTACAGAAATCAGCGATTCAAGACTCCTGAAAAGACATTTCTCATAACAGCCAGCATGGCAATTGAGTTTATGAATGTTCGTGGGGAGATAGTAAAGGACCTTTCTAGGAGCGTACTCCAGAGTGAGCTCACCAAGCAGCCTGGTGATCCTAGCACCTGAGGGCAGAACCACCACTGCAGTCTACCAAGAGGTCCTTTGGTAGAGGGGGAAAAAAGTGTGTATGTCTCACTTCATCCTTTACACTACAGTCTTCTCCATTAGAATTCCTACAACAAATGTTACCTTTCAAATTTCACATCATCAGTATTATAACTATATTTATGGAACTTAAATACCGAGTAAAGCACAGGTATTAGGCTACTGTAAAATAAAATCAGGACTGAGTTCTAGTGATAAGCCAATTAGATACTTCCCTCTACAATTTTTTTCTGGAGTCTTATAGCTTGTCTAGCAAATTTTGCCACATTTAGGGTAATCGTTTGGTCCCTATCAGCTAAGAGCTTGTCTAGGTAAAATCTGATATTCCTCCCCGGGAAATAATTACAAATTGGCGTTATATAGGTGGCTCTAATATTTTGGTAAAGTTCACACTCAAATAAAACATGTTCCCTAGATTCCAGCTTCCCATCCCCACAGATGCACAATCTTTCCTCATATGGCCGTCTTTTAAACCTACCCTCCATAATTGTTGATGGTAACATATCCATTCTAAGGAGGACAAATGCTCTTCTACAGTCAGTTTTATCCAAATTTTGCAAGTATGGCATTAATATTATTCTATTTAAATCTTCTGTTCCTGGTAGATAACATTTTACCTGATTCAATTCATGCTGTCTTTCAATGTCCAGGATTCTTTGCTTAAGAAAGGGTTTAACAAGATTGTACTCCATACTTAGTAAAAACTATGTAGAAAGACCATAATAGCCCAGTTTAAGCTTGCTCCATCATGGAGGACAGAGGCTTTCACCGGCTGCTGCACCACCTGGCTCCCTGGTACTATGTCCCCTTAAGGAGGACAATAAGCCAGCAAGTCCTGCCCATAATGCATCTCTCTGCAATGGCGTTGGTCAAGGCTGAGCTCTCCAGAGTGCAAGGCCAAACCATTCACTTCTCGGCAGATCTCTGGAGTGGCTGGCAGCATGGCTACTTCTCCCTCACCACCCATTTTTGGCACTCCAACTCCCAAGATCATCCTGAAGCTGAAGGCCAATTTTGAGGTGCCTAGCTTTCTTTTCTGATTGGTTATGCCTTCCATAGATGGATGGACAGGCAGATGCATCCTTTTATTATCACAGATGCATATACTTATCACTTAGTATGCTCCATTGATGTTAAATCTGAAGTCTTTATGTGTAGAATACTTTGGTGTATGAACTGGGGCTCTTGTGCCTTCTGGAGATTCCGTTCCCTCATACAACTAATACTTTTTGGTCAACCTTCATAATAGTAGATTGCCACATTTTTTTAATGTGAAGATTTCCTCTCATCCAAAATATGTTTCCACTAGCACAGAAGTGAAATGAAAGAAGGAGGAGAGAAAGGAAACATCTGCCAGGCTTTGAAACAGCTTGCAGGTTGAAACCCTGAAGTTGAGACTGTGAGTTAATCAGCTCTGCCCTCACCAACAGATATCACTGCAGTCAAAAGGAATTAATTGGTGGGTTTAGTGGGCTCAGCAAGTGACACAAAGCTCTGAGCCATCAGGTCTGAAAGAATATATCTGGGTAAAAGCATACATTCCCATCTCAGTCCCTCTGTTACAGGCTAGGAATTGCTTCAAAGTTCTAGTAGTAGACAGATTTGTAAAACCAACAAAAAGATGTGTGTGTGTGTGTGTGTGTGTGTGTGTGTGAGAGAGAGAGAGAGAGAGAGAGAGAGAGAGAGAGAATAAAGTAATGGAACCCACTGAAACACAACCAAGCAAAAATAAATGTTCTGCTTTTAATTTTATGAATGAGTTAACTGTGAAAACAAAATCTGTTCATTCATTATGTGCATTTCCCGAAGGCATAGTTGAGAAAAAGTAGATCTTGCTTGTCATTTAACCTAAAAAGGGTGGCACTAAAAAGGTAGCAAATTCGGTTGCACAAGACAAATTTGATGTTTCTAAAAATTCTAGTCAAAAGGAAATTGCTTTGTTAAGATAGCGCTACACTTGTAGACAGCCCTTTGGAATTGGTAGTTTGAGTGTTGTCACTTGATTCCCATTTAAAGACTGTAGTGGCACACTTCAGTCTAACTAAGTTTGAGTCCAGTGGCACCTTTAAGGCCAACAAAGTTTAATTCTGGATATAAGCTTTTGTGGGCATTCACACTTCTTCAGATACCAGGAAAGTTTATACTTGGAATTAAACTTTGTTGATCTTAAAGGTGCCACTAGACTCAAATGTTGTTCTATTTTTTCAAACCAACACAGCTACCCACATCTCAACCTAGTTATATGTATGTGGATATGAAGCCCCCTCCATTTCACATGTACACAATTTGGGTTTATTTTTGCCTAATGGTGCCTTCTAGGGATGTGCGTTTGGCATTTCTGAGCTGAATTAGTATTCAAATCATGCCTTTTAAAATCTGAGCTGATTCAGTTTACTGAATTTTTTGGCTCCATTATACTCTCTGGGGCCATTATAGTCAATAGCGGCAATGGTCACATGGGAGGTTTTGCCCCGCAAGAGGGACGGATCGGGGGCACATCAAACGGGCACGATCACACCGCAACATCTGGGAAGCGGAGTGCACCCGTCCCTGATCCGTCTTTTCCGGGCGAAACCGTGCATAAAAAAAAAAACCTAGAAAAGAGCGGCTGTAGGATTGCCAGCGTGCCCGTCTCCCGCAGCATTCAAGGCTCCCGGCCAAACTGCGCATGAGCACACATGCACAGCCGGCTGCCTCGCTCTCCGTTCCGTGGCTTCCCCCCCGGCATCTGATTGTGCCGGGGAGCAACTGCGCGGCAGCTTGGGGGATCTGTCTGATCCTGCCGCTGCGCGTCTATTTTGATGTGTCTCAGAAAAGCCACGCTTTGGCCGTGCCTTTCCCCCCCTGTGTGACCGGGGCCAGCAAATCTCCTAGGGCAGTGGGCTGGGGGGGGGGGTTGAGGCAGAAGCACCAAATTTGCTGTGTAGCTGCTGGAGCCTCTCCCCAAAAGAACCACCAAGGTTTAAAAAGATTGAACCAGGGAGTCCAATTCTATGGGCACTCAAAGAGGGTGCCCCCACCCTCCATTGTTTCCAGTGGTGGGGGGGAAAGCAAGGCAGGCATAGAACAAGTCCAGCAGATTCTCCCAGAGAATCTCTGTAGTAGGAAGTGAGGTGTGGGGAGGGGGCATGTTTTCAAGGCCAGCAGCAGAACCAGTGCAATGTGTCCAGCAGAACCAGTGCCACTCTAGCAGTGCCAAAACCCTACAGATTTGACCTTAGTCCTCCCTCTTTGGGTGCCCATAGAATTGGACCCCCTGATCCAATATTTTTGAAACTTGGGGGTTCTTTTGGGGAGAGGCTCCAGCAGCTAAACTGCAAATTTGGTGCCTCTAACCTCAAACCTCTTCTCCCCAGCCCACTGAACATACCCTAGGAGATTTGCTATTGACTATAATGGCCCCATAGGGTATAATGGAGCCAAAAAATCTAGGATTCCTGAATTTTACCCAAATTCTAATACAATATCAATATTGGAATTCGGGTTTTCAAATTTTTAAGGGTCTGAAAAATACCAAGTGGTGTTTTTCTTTCTTTCTTGCATATCCCTAGTGTCTTCTCACTATTTCTCTGAGAGGGTGCTCTTATGATATATTTTTGAGTAACAAACCTCTGGATATCATCCTATCAGGAACCATGCCCCCCATACCCAGAATTGCTTTCTCTTTCTGTGTACAGAATTCTCTATTATATAACCATTTGTTTTATGTTGGTATTGTAACTTATTGACTTCTGGATTTGCAGAAGTCTACAAAATTATATATCAAAGTTTCAAGCTCCTCTGACTATTCTGCAAAACCAATGACAAGGAAATATTAAAATAGCCAAATTCCTTATTTTAGGTAGATAAAGGAAAACTGCTATTTCTGTCAGCCTTCTGGACCTTGCTTTTAAATATAGGAAGTTAGGCCATAGTAAAACCTCCTAGGACAAAAGGGTTTACAATCAGCACGAAGCTGTTGGGAAATTTCTCTTTGTTAGTTCACTGGAGCCATAGATTCTCATCCAGAATTTTTTTTAAAAGGGATTTATTGAAGGTAGGTAAATCACCATCTCATCCAGCCCATGACCCTGCCCCTTGGAGGAAGTGACCACATGCAGAATGCCTTCCAAGATAGAGGGTTGCTTCCACTGGTTTTACTGGAATCACAACTGATTGTATGGTTTTAATTCAATTATTTTATGTACTACAATGCTTTAACTGAATTGTATTTTAAATATGTTGTATACCTCCCCCAAAGAGCTCAGGTCAGTTTAGAAATTTCATTAATCATCGTCACCATCAATTTATCTAATTTTCCAGTACCCTTTGTTCAAGGAGCTTATGGTAGTATACATGACAATCAATCAATCGACCTTTATTGGTATAACATACAGAACATAAGACTCAATTTGCAAGGAATACTGAATGCTTTCTTGAAGCTTTATACAGAAATTTGTATACATGACTAGAATAAAGGCCCGTTGTGGCAATAAATGCAACGAGGACTAGGAAGGGGGCCTGGGTGAGTGTGGCATCCCACAGCAGTGGTCCAGCTCCCCAGCCCCCTCAGTCCCATCTGAGCATGATGGGAAGACCACGGCAGAAGAACAGAAGAACATAAGGGGAGGACAGAAGAAAGGAAGAGAAAGAGGGAGGGCAGGAGGGAGATTCAGTGGGAAATAAGGGAAAGAGATGGGGGAGGGGGAGAAAAAGATGGGGAGGGAGAAGAAGACCACCCCCCTGGAAGGCGCGGGTGGTGGAGGTAGGCTGCCATCCCCCCAAGCAAAACCCAGCTGCCCCACTGGCTGAGTGAGGTCTGAGACGGACTGCCTAGCCTCCCGAAGAAGGGCTCACTGGCCCAGCTAGAGCTGCCATGACCTCTGTGGACAAGGGAAGGCCAGGAAAGGCCAGGGAAGGCCAGTCTCTCCCCCCAAAGAAGGGTCCGAAGCCTCTCTGGGCCAGGCAGCATGGCCCCAGGGAAGCGGGGTGAGGCCCTTCCCCTCCTCCCCGAGCCTCGGTGGGGTACGCCACTGGGCCAGCGAGGCAGGGGATGGAACAGAGAAGCCTGGTGGGGCCCTCTCACCCCCCCAAAGAAGAGCCCATGGCGTCCCTGTGCCTGGCCGCGGCAGCCCAGGGAAGCGCGGCGCAGCCGTTTCTAGCCTCCTCCAGCCCAGTTGGGGCTTGGCGGCAGGCCTGCAAGGTGGGGAGCTGCACAGAGAAGCCCAGCGGGGCCCTCCCACCTCCCCAAAGAAGGTCCCATGTTATCCCTGGGCCTGGCTGCGGTAGCCCAGGGAAGCGCGATGTGGCCGTTTCCAGCATCCTCCAGCCCAGTCGGGGCTCGGCAGCAACCCTGAGAGGCAGGGGGTGGCTCAGAGAAGCCCAGTGGGTCCCTCCCACCCCCCGAAGAAGAGCCCATGGCATCCATGTGCCTGGCCGCGGTGTCCCAGGGAAGCACGGCACAGCCATTTCCAGCCTCCTCCAGCCCAATTGGGACTCAGCGGTGGCCCTGTGAGGTGGGGGGTGGCACAGAGAAGCCTAGAGGGGTTCTCCCACCCACCGAAGAAGCACGGCATGGCCATTTCCAGCCTCCTGCAGTTCAGTCGTGGCTTGGTGGTGGCCCAGCAAGGTGGGGGGCGGCTCAGAGAAGTCTAGCAAAGTCCTCCTGCCCCCCACAGAAGAGGCTGTGCCGGCCCAGGGAAGCGTAGTGCAGCCCTCTGCACTGTCCCCGAGCCCAGTCTGGGCTCGGCGGCATCCCGGTGAGGTGGGGTGGCACAGAGAAGCTTGGTGGGGCCCTCCCGCCCCCTGAAGAAGTGCCCGTGGGCTCCATGGGCCTCCCTGTGGCCCCTTCCCTCCTTCCTGAGCTGAGTCTGGCCATGGGGAGGGCCAGGGAAGGCCATCAGGGCCCTCCTACCTGAAGCAGCTCATCCTCCTCCTGGCAAATGAGTGGAGCGGGTCCAGAGCATCTGTCATCGTATGGAGCCAGGCACAGTGTGAGGCAAATTTTCTTTGGTGCTGCTTGCATGTGTACGGAGCCAATAGCCTCCTGATGTTCTAAGTGGCAGCTCATGCGGCCAACCTATTTTGGCGCGCATCGAATGTTGGGAGACGAAAACGCAATTATATATAAGGAAAGGATGCTCCCTTCCTCCATTTTTTCACACCAAACCTTGCGAGATAGGTTAGTTTGAGAGAGAGAATGAGAGTTCGAGTAAGTTTCATGATTAAGTGGTGATTTCAATATGTCTAATCTTAGTCTAATCTTAGACTGGCTGTCCTTAAGAAGAGATGACTCTTTCTACTTGATGTCAATAAAACTCTTTCCAGCTTTCAAAAATGGCTATCCAAATCCTAACATTTGCAAAGATTTGATAGAAGAAGGAACCTAGTAGGGTATACACAGCAAAAAATAAGCATGTTTGGAGAATCAGTTACAAAAAATCTTCCCCATTGGTTGTTGTCCAATGGGAATTTAAAATGGATGATTAATGCTTAAATGTTTTATTTAAAATACAAACAGCAAGAGATGAAGGCAGAGGCATGGAACTGCCTTTAAAAATGGCCCCACTTTACTGTATCAGAATATAGTAGCCAGAATGCTGACACTCACCTCAATGAACATGTGCCAACAATTTTTATACCAACTCCATTTGCTTCCAGTTTGTTTCCAGATCAAACACAAATGTATTTATTTGTTTGTGTATAATTTAAAAATTACTTTATTTATATTTTGCCTTGCTCCCCAATAGGGTCCCAAAGTGGCTCGCATTGTTCTCCTCTCCTTCATTTTATCCTCTCAACAACCTTGTGAGATTGATGAGGCTGAGAGCATGTGACTAACCCAAGGTCACCCAGCAAGCTTTCATAGCAGAGTGGAGATTCAAACTGGATCTTCCAGATCCTAGCCTGACATTCAAACCACTACACTAACACTGGATGCAACGTTTTTTGTATTTGGGCCAAAACGACCAGGTACACCTTTGCAGCTGTTGTAGAAACCCACTTTGTCTGAAGTACACTTTGTTGGCACCCACTGAAAGGTCTTCTGACTAGACTCTGGACCTCCTTTTGCCAGAAATGTGTTTAGTCCCCTTGATTCAGGCTTTCCAACATCATTTTAAAATAAAAGGTCACACCTGTTAATACTTGTTAATACAATGTTTATCCCAGTTTTAGTCCTTGTTTTAATTTTTTCATGTCTTATTCTTGTGTTTTATTTTGGATTTTTTTAAATAAACTGACTTGGGGGTTATATTATGGAAAGGCAGAATATAAATGTTCATAATAAAAACAAATGCACAAACATTTAGGTTTCAGTCCTCGGGCGGGGACAGGAAAAAACTGTGCACGTAAGATACATATGTGGGGGTAGGTTTCTTAATGTTTGAACATGTCCCCAGAAGTCTTATTCAGACATAGCTAGGCAAAAGTTGCTCAGCAGATGCCAGTTTACAGTTGATCATCACAGCTTTCCAAATATAATAAATGCTTGCGAGAGGCTCAAGAAACATTTTTAGCTCGATCTTCAACGTTCCTTAAATAAAACTGCTTACCCATACTGTCTGGAAAAGGCATTGCATATTTGGGAAGGAAACAGTAGCACTTTAAGAGCTGGTGATTGAAAACCAAGCTGCAGCTTCTGAATGAGGCCCAAGGGTTTGAAATACTGGAAATGGTCCCACTAAGAATGGATTTCTTGGTAAAGAGAATCAGCTGAAGTGGCCAAAGGTATAATATTCATTGAATTCATAATGTATGTATTATTTAAAAGTCATAATAGCAAAGTCTTGTTCATGTATATAAAGTTAAGCAATCAAATCAGGAAGTTTTAGACATATTAAGATTTTGTAGGCACAGGATCTACAACATCATGGTAAAAAAGCCTGGACAACACCTTTTCATCAGAACTGGAGGAAAGGGGATTAACTTCCTCCTTCTGTTCATCTTTGTCTACAGTTTGTCAGAGTGGGAGGCAGAGAGTTTCTTCCTTGGCTGCCTCCTAGCTCTTTTCAAAGTGTGTACTAGAAGCTGTATGTGTCCTGTGGAGCACGCCATCCTTTTGTATGTGGATGAGATCAGTCCCAAATGTTTATGGTAATTAGAGGAGACTACTGAGATCTTATAGGTTTTCATCCCCTGCTAGGCAGTTTCCTCTTCCTCTGAGTAAAAAACCCCCCAAACAAACTGTTTTCTTCCACATAGGAAGTGAACCATTCAAAATTAAAATGTCATCAAAAGGTCGGGGGGGGGGGACAAATAATAAAAAAAGGAAAAGTGGGTCTTCTCTTGTTGTTACTGTAGGACAAAGTTCACAAAGTGTATTGATAAAACTGAGAACAAGCATACCCCAAATAGCAGCCATAAGAAGTCTGCTTTCAAGTGTCAATCATAGGGCCAGAATACATGTTACAACTCGCTTTTCCTGCAGTCACGTAACAGCTACAGGGAAAGGAATTTTTACAATCTGCAGGAGTCCAATTGGTCTTAGGACGGAAGTACATGGAGAGGAAAGGCTCCAGCCTGTCCTCCACAGTTTTCCTGAACTGAAATGACTGGGGGAAGTAATATACCCATATTTGGAGCTGCACGTGGAGGATTCTCAGATCTAGCTCCTCAAAAAATGTAATGTTGTTTGGCCCATAGTGCAAGCAAGCCTCAGCGCACCAAGCAGAGCTGTTCATGAGTCATAGCCTGACATGTGGATTTCTCGCCCTCACGGCAAACCTTTGTCCTGATGGGGAGAAAAGTCATACAAAATACAAGACAAACCATAGCAGATAAGCATATCCCTTGGTGTGTTTTCTGAGTGCTCACTGAATATAGTATCATAAACATCCAGAGACCTATAAAGATGATCACTGGAAAAGATAATAATGGCCCCAGTCACACGGAAAAGTTGCCGCGGGAGAGGCATGGATGGTGGGCGGATTATCCGGGCATGATCACACCCCAACATCTGGGAAGTGGAGCGCACCTGTGGTTTACCGCCGACAATGCACGTTAAAAAACTAGTACCTCCAAGGTACTAGTAAACGTTTGCCACGGGCTGCCTCCAGACACCCGTGGTGTGATCGCGCTGGTGCGCGGCATTCCCCGCCGGTCCCTTATTTACCCGCCGGTGCCGAGGGAAGGACCTGTGGTGTGCCGCTGGCGCGTCTGATTGTGTAATCGCAGATCAAACTGCGCCGGGGCAATTAGCCACGCCTCCCCCCCCCCGTGATATCCAGCCCATGTGGCTGGGGCCAATGATAGGAAAAGTTAAAAGCAGTCGGAAAAGAGGAAGGCACAATATGAGATGGGTTGATTCAATAAAGGAAGCCACAGTCTTCAATTTGCAAAAACTGAGCAATGCTGTCAATCACAGGACATTTCGGAAGTCATTAATTCACAGGGGTGCTATAAATTGGAAGTGACTGGACAATGCATAACAGAGAGAGAGAGAGAGAGAATCAAGGCACATTTCCTGTTTCTTCAGATGGAACTACGTCATCTTAACCATAGGTGGTCTCTAACAGACAGCCATAATGTAATTAGTTGTACCTTGCTAGAGGTCTCAATTCAAATAAAAATGTAATAACAGGATATCATCACTTCTCTCCTCTTATTTTTGGATTTTAGTCCCCCTGAATACAGTGCTACAAAACAAAAAGATGGCCTTTCATCTTTTCTTTTTCAAATTCAGAGTACCTGATAATGCCAGCTGGTTCTGTTACTGTTTCCATGGCAAATATATGGTGAAGAACCCTTCCAGAAGAAAAAAAATCCAAAATCAATAGCCATTATCTTTGTTATTTACCATCATCACAATCCATCATCTGCTGTTGTTTCACACCATGTTTTCAATGCCAAGAGTGGGTGTGCAATTCACAGCTGATGAATAGCTGTGAACTAGTGTTCCAGGACTGCTGGGCTTCTGCAGGCCAATATAGTTAGATCCAGAAAGATTCCATCCCAGTGGCCTTTTAAGAAGATACTCTTCCAGCATTTCATTATTTTTTAACCCTCATTTCGTACAAGGTGCCAAAGTAATTATTCCAAAAGAAAGCATCAACACGAATATGTGAAAGGCTGGATAATTTCATGGCAGTGGCTACTGATGCTTTTACCAACTGCAGAGTCACAGATTTCAGACTGCATTTACAATGCCCAGAAAAAAACACAACACCCTTTCTAATGTGGAAGAATAGGGTGCTACATTTATTGACTGACTGACTGACTGACTGATTGATTGACTTGTGTTACCTCTCCAAGCTGCTCTATATAACCTTAGTGGGTTTTTTAATTATTTCTTAGAAATGGCTTCTTCCCTTACATCCATTGCAAGCTCTAAAAATTATGAAAATGGATGATGTTACATACATACTAACTATTAATGACAAGGCATGTGAAACAGCATTCTTAGTATCTTCTCAGCAGCTTGGAACTCCCAGTGGAATCCTAAACAGAGTTATACCCTAAGTACGTTGAAGGGTATAACTGTGTGTCAGACTTCCCTGTACACAGGTCAGAGCCTGGAACAGGCTTACCCTCCAGGCTGCTTTCTTGTGTTGGCCTGGGATGAACCTCAGAAGTATGAGAGGAAGAGGAGTTCAGCTTCACCCCAGTCCCTCTCTCTTCAGCTGCTGTCTTCTCCTTCCAAAGTGCAGAAGAGTTCTGGGTGTTCCTCCTGACCCCTTCCTGGCCAGCCCTTTAAAGAGTAGTCTGGAATTGGGGCAGCCCCAAGCTCTGCCAGTCTCCTCAGCCCAGGGTCTGGGCCTGTGGGAAGGACAGGGCCTTGCACCAGTGGCTTCCTTGGCACACACCCCCAGTCTTTGCTTTAGGGTTGCCAGCCTCCAGGTGGGGCCTGGGGATCTCCTGCTTTTACAACTGATCTCCAGTTGACAGAGATCAGCTCCCCTAGAGAAAATGGCTGCTCTGAAGGGTGGACTTTATGACACTGTACCATGCTAAGGCCCTCCCCTCCCCAAATCCCACCATCTCCCGGATCCACCCCCAAAGTCTCCAGGTATTTTTCAACCCAGAGCTGGCAACCCTACTTTGCTTCTCTTGCCCCACCTTTCCCCCCCACCGGACTCAAAGGGCCATATGCTTGGCTTGCATGGCCTCTTGCCTGCCTTCCCCTCCATGCTGGGTTGCCTCCTGCCATGGCTGCAGTCAGCATAGTCACCGCTGAAGCTCCTGCCCCTCCCAGAAGTTTCCTGGCTAGCCAGCCAACCTGACTCCAGTGCTAACCATGCCATGGCTCTTCCAGGGCCTGCAGCATTCTCCTTGGGGCTGTTCCTGTTGGGGTCTACTTCTCTGTGGTCCACTGAGGCACCTCCAGTGACTCTCAGTTGTTCCATCCTGCTGCCACTGCAGCTGCTGCCAGCCCCACTGTTGGAGCCAGTAAGTACAGGCCCTGGGCTGCTGGCTCCAGGTATTGTGTTTAGGATTGCACTGCTAAATGCTTAGTTTCCGTAAACCATATAAAGTATGTTAGGACTGGTTATCAATCCAAGTAGGCTGACATGAAAACATGAACACATGAAACTGCCTTCTGCTGAATAAGATCCTTGGTCCATCAATGTCAGTATTATCTAAGTCTGTTAATGGCTTACCAGGCTGTCAGGTAGTAAAGGCCTTCACATCGACCGCTAATTGATCCTGTTGACTAGAGTTGCCACAGGGATTGAATCTGGAATCTTCTGAATGCCAAGTAGATGCTCCTCTACTGAGCCACAGCCCCCCCCCCCCGATTCAATGTACAAATCATTAATAATAGTTCATTGTGGTAGATATGGTGAAGAGAAATTAATTCTAGGAATATATCTGGCAGTATGTACACTTGAGTGTACACTTGAGAACAACTGTTTTGGCAAGGGATAGAGCCCTTGGCTCTAAGTTCATGGATCACAGTCTGTGTCACTGAGTGTGCTGGCTCAGTATATCCAGGAACAGTCCAGGAGATCATTAGGTACTCTAAATGGCCTGTTTATTTATCCTACAGTTTTATAAGCTATGTTGGATCCCCTTCAAGGAGAAAAGTGGAGTGAAATGCCTAAATAAATAAATAAATCACTTAAAAAAAATTACATGATGAATTAGCACCACTTCTAAGATTACTTTAGCAATGTGGGAGCTACTACATTGCTAGTCTGGAATTACAAAAGCTCCAAATCATGTTTGACAAGCCCACAATGTGCTTCGTTTTCCACACCATTGTTGCCCTACCTTGTATGATGGGTGGTACTGTCATGGGAAGAAGACACTGACTCCTCCCATGCAATCTGGAGCTTCTGAAGTTATCATAGTGACTTGGGAAGATGAGGCTGCTTAATATTGTTAATATGATAACTGTGTGAGTCCAAAGGTATATTCCACTGACACCAGTGAAACTAATGGCTAATTTATACAGCTAAAATAGATATGAGGACTGTGGTACAGCAGTTAGAATGCTGGACTAGAACCTGGGATGTCTAGTTTCAAATCCCCTGCTCAGCCATGGAAGCCTGCCAGGTGACCTTGGGTCCATCACAAACTCTCAGTCTGACCAACCCCTTAAGGTTGTTGTTGTAAAGATGAAGTAGAGGGAGAAAAATAATGTTTAAAAAAACAATCAGGGAGAAAAGTGGAATATAAATTTAAAAAAATTAAAACATGACTAGGTAGATCTTAAGAACTCAGAGCGGCGGGAAACATTCATTTGATCATACTATCTCATGGTCATATAATTTTTCTGCAAATTGTGGGAAATGTTACATTAGCATGTTTTGAAAGCTCTTCTAATCTTGTGATGGAACAATCTGATTACCTCTTCTCTGTGCAGCTAGTGGTATTCACACAGGACTTCTGGGTTTAAAGTAAGGTTTCAGTCACATATTCAGAAGTCCATGATCTGGGGACTGGTGTGTTACAGAATATTCTTTTGGAGGGGTTCACTTCCTTAATTTTTAAAAACTTTCTTTGCAAGTTTTTAAATGGCTTAGGATAAAGACTTTTACATTATGTTAAGTATTGTTTAATTATAGAGCTACTGCATATATTGCTTAGTTTAGTCTAAGCCTTTCCTTGGTGTCTCTGGAGCTAGGAAGTGAGTCTTCTCTTGGTTTGCTAGGTGATGATACTAGAACATCTTTATAATGCTAAACTTAGGCCCCGGTCACACAGGCCAGATAATGCGGGGGGGGGGGAGGCATGACTTTTTGCGCCAGCACAATTTAACGCACCAAAACGCGATCAGATGCCGTGGCGGCAAATCAGGCTTTTCTTTGTCAGTGCATGTTTCTGGCAAGTGTCAACATGGTGAGAGGAGCGCAATTGAGTGATCACACATAGGTATTCTGTTGACGGCCCGTAGGAAACCGTTTGCTAGTAGGCTTTCCCGGGTATTTTTTTTAACTCCGGATCTTCGGGCGGATGCTACAGGTGAGCGATGGGTGTGCTACGCTTGCCAGATGTGTCCTTGTGATCATGCCCGTATACTCTGCCCAACATTCGTGCCTCTCCTGCAACAAATCCTCCGTGTGACCGGGGCCTTAATCATCAAAAGGAGACCTTTTTCAAACCACAGACTAGTTCACCAAATCTAGTTCACCAAAGTACTGAAATAGAAGATGTGTATGTAAGCCATTATTGTATATAACCTTAGCACTAAGTGATCTGTAGATTAAAAAATCTATAGTTCTATAGACCAAAGTCTTTCTGCTACAGCAAATATAGCTTTTATAAGAAACAGCGACTTTTCAAATCTAAGAAGGGCAATACATGGAATGTACACCTTATATTAGCCATTTTTCAAGTGCTGTGGCAGTGAAAGTTTCTTTCCACCCACTTGGTTTTATTTATACCTGTGTAGGAAGTAACAAACAATGTTCAGGCCACACTGTGTCTACTTGGTCATGAGTAGGTGTCTATCATAGATTATATAAGATGCTGACTTTTCTCTAAGTTTCAGAATTTACGTTTCAGAAACTTTTAGTTCTCCAGTTTAGAAATGCAATAATGTCCTGATCATCAATGCTAAATGACAAGAGAAAATATTAAACATATTGTTGTTAGCCGAATTGCTTTATTTACAGCAATTGGCAATTTATAAATGGGTTCTTGCCAGTTTATACCAAGGTCCTGTTCCCACCAAGGGTTACCAGTAAAGGATTCGAGGCTGATGTGGTTAAAATAGATGTCTTTTACTTAAAAATATATCTCATACAAATAATACTGATGCACTCACACATTCAATCAAGTTCCTAAGAATTACAGCACTAAAATAAGCACGGTTGCATTAGCAGGTAGGGATGATGATGGGCGATACTTATCTGTCTTGCAGCTTGGTTGTTCCAATGAAGAATAGAGGGGAAGAAATAGAAAACTAAGGCATTCACACATGACCAGAACCAGCCGGAAAGCGTGGGCAGTAGAGGCAAGGGTTGGGGATAGCAAGGGGGATTTAAGAGGGGTTAAAGCAGATAGGGGTTGTTGCGGGGGAGATGCTAGCTGATCAAGTAGGAGGGGCCAGGTGACTGGTTCTCTCCTTTTCTAGTGGGTTCAAGAGATGGGCGGTAACCGTGCCAACCTCCTGTCCCACCTACCTGTTAGTCAGTCCCAAAAACAATCCTATTGGTTACATGTAGGGAGGGTGGTTACCTAAGAGGGGTGGCCAATATTGAAACCTAAAACCTTACTCAAAGGATGACATCTGGACAGGTGTGAAAACCTTGGCGTCAGGAAACTTAATTGTAGTGTTGATGAAGCTGGCCATTCTCATTGTGAACCAAATGTCCATTTGGTAGGAAATACCAAAGCAGGAACAAAGCAGTTGATGGGTGGTATGTGACCACAAACAGTTCAGCAATGGGGGCTGTTTCTGCTCAAAGCTGTTGTTTCTCATTGCTCACAATAATGGAGGTGTGTGCTTCTTTCACCAGGCTGGTAACTGTGTAGCTGAAACCTTATTCACGTGTAAGGCTTGTGTAGGCACCTTCTATGTGTGGCATCACAACAGGTGACTTAAAGTGTACAGTTCTTTGAGCCTATGTTTGTGTGCACAGTCCATGTGTGTAGCAATAAATATAGTCCATCAAGTAAATATCCAGTTCATTCTCTAACAGTGTTACTGGAGAATAGAGCCCTGGCCTTTACAAGACAGAGAGCACTTAGCAACTGTTCCTGGACTTCAGACTTGTGCTCGAAGTGGTAATTTTGCCACTGAGAGAAAGGGTGTGATCACATGAGCAGTTTGGCCCGACATAGCCACCCCTCCCCTCTGGATCAAATGGGTGCAATCAAACATGCACATCTTGCTCCCGCACCCAACTCATGCTAAAATGATTCCCACATGGATTAAATAGATGGCAAATTCCTTGGCAAGGTGCTTCCATGATGGGTTTCCAGGCATCTGATCACCTGGGTGCACTATGGAAACACATGAGTGGTGTGATTGTTCCACTCTGTTTCCAGCACATCCTTTTTTCACTCAACCTCACTCCAACATATGCTGCAGCACCTACATAGAACGTGGCCAGGATCGCATGTGTGCTTGTCTGCTTCTGCACATGCACAGCAGGGGGTCCATGGTTGTGGCACGTTAGTTATGTGAATGAACAACCACAGACCCGTGGCACTATGATGCCAGCTTAGGGGGTGATGTGTGATCGACACAAAGTGTCCCGAACTCAAGCGGCTTATTTAGAGCCAATATACTGCAGCGGCAAACTGCTCATGTGACCACACCCTTCGTGTCAGAATCTCTGTTGGGAGTGTGACTGTGGGCTCCAGGTAGTAATTCTGTCAGTAAGAGAGCCTTCTGTAAGTAGCAGAATTGGTTCCTGGAACCAACGTTTGCACGCCCAGCAGTGAGTCTGGCACTGACATATGTGTTTGAATCTCTGCTTTGTGCAGTTAATGGGCTGTAGGATGCAAGGTTGCTTGTGACAGAAGATTCTCTGTGTGGGCAAATCACATCTTTCAGCCCATAGCTATACTTCCTGTAGTTCTTTAAGTGCTAGAATCTCTGCTGGAAGCACTGACAGCCAAAACAGGTACAATGCAAGGAAGTCCATACTGGGAGCTTCCAAGGGCATCAGTTCAGATAAGATCCATGATGCAGGGGGTGGGTAAAGTTTAGGCTATTTCCCATTATGCTTTCCTGACCTCAAACAGTTCACAGAGCTGCTGTTTTCCCCACTGGATTAAACATACAGGTCCTGAGACAGCCCTGCTTGCTGGCTAATGTAAAATAAATGGGGGTGGGAATGCTTGGGAGGTCATACACAGAACTCCCCACTTAGGAGCTCAAACAATCTGGTTTGTCCATTGAAGAGTGTGCTGTAAGTGCCAGAATGATTGCTAAGAGTATGGTTGTAGACTCCAGGAATCAATCTGTCACTTACAGAAGGCTTTATAAGTGGCAACATCTCTGCTTGAAGTGCAGTCCTGAGCTTAAGGAATGATTTCTATGTTTTTCAGGAACACACTTGTATGATCTGAAAATGGAATAGGGACCTGGACAAAAGAACACAAGAGGCTTCACCAAAGTTGAACCCAAGGGGACTTACAGGAACACATTTGCCAAAGTGACTAAACTATGAGATCACTCAAATTCACTCCCAAAGCAATTAGAAATGTTTTTCAACAGTGTATACAGGGTCTGCAGCAACTGTGGAAAAATTGGTGAATTTTCTTGGAATGCTCATCAGCAATCTCATGGAATAGGACTTGATCACATAAGGAGTCCAAAACAAGGAAGATTCTGATTCAGTTGCAAAATGTTATCTAGTTGGATTTCACAATCATTCCTACACTGAACTCCCTCTATATAACCCAACTGCCATTTAAGATTACCATGGACTTGAAGTGGATTTTTCAAGAATATTATCTCTTAAATGATCCTGGAAAATATTCTCTTTAGCTACTAAAACTTTGATCAGAATGCTTACCAGAGGCAAGGGGTAATTGAAGGATGTTATCTTTATCCAAGAAAGGTGTTCATGATCATTAGGTAAAAGCTTTTGCATTTAAAGTCCATTGTTGTTATTTGTCTTAAACTATACTCAAGTGGTTAAGACACTGAACTGCAGGCTGTGGAAGGTCAGTAGTTCAGCTGTTCGAGACCCGGGTGCCGCAAGACGGGGTGAGCTCCCGTCTCTAGTTCCAGCTCCTGCCAACCTAGCAGTTCGAAAGCAAGAAATTGCAAGTAGATAAATAGGTACCACTTCGGTGGGAAGGTAACAGCGTTTCGTGTGCCTTGGTGTTTAGTCATGCCGGCCACATGACCACGGAAACGTCTTCGGACAGCGCTGGTTCTTCGGCTTTGAAACAGAGATGAGCACCGCAACCCTAGAGTCGGATTCGACTGGCTTTCGAGCAAGGGAACCTTTACCTTTACCTATACTGATGCTAAATATTCACAGCCATTAAACTACACAGACACTTGGTTATGGCTGGCTAGAGGTTGCTTGTATTTTCTGTCACTTAAAGTGAAATTACTGGTTTTTCATTCTTTGCAGATCCATCTGGAATTGTGGTCTCCCCATCCAGTGTGGAAGGCTGGCTATGGCCCAGCTGTGTTCATCATGAGATGAATCTGGCCATAGGCAGAGTCCAAGTGTTGCAAAACTCTAGTAAAATGACACAACTCAGTAATGCTGGAATGAGACATAGTGCCATAAAACTTAATAGCAATAGGATCAGAGATCCTGAGAACTTCTACATAAACATGATTACCAAATGAGCTTCATGTGTTAGAAGTTAGAAGAGAGCCAGTTTGGTGTAGTGGTTAAGTGTGTGGACTCTAATCTGGGAGAACCGGGTTTGATTTCCCACTCCTCCACTTGCACCTGCTGATGTGACCTTGGGTCAGTCACAAGCTCTGGCATAGCTGTTCTTGAAAAAGAGCAGTCCCTGTCAGAATTCTCTCAGCCCCACCTACCTCACAGGGTGTCTGTTGTGGGGAGGGGAAGGAGTTTGTAAGCCGCTCTGAGACTCCCTTGGGTAGTGAAGGGTGGGGTATAAATCCAATCTCCTCTTCTTCTTCTTTACATGTGAGTCAAGCCTCTGATCAGAGTGCCTTGATGTTGTTGTCTGAAGTTCAGCTTAAATAGCATGTTGAGAAGCTTTGCACCTGTGCAAAATCTGCTTGTGCTACAGAGCCAGTTGGGTTATACCTTGGAAAATAAGCTACATTTGGAACTTATGTGCTGCACCTTGTGGCTGCTTTTTGCACCTGTGCAGTTGCAAACTAAAACTTTTTGATTATGACAGAAGAAGGCACATGTCCCTTAAGACCAAGGTCCTGGGTGGCCGACGGCACAGCGACGGGTGGCTCTCGGATCGCTCCGAGCCGCCCGAACCCTTTATCGCTCTTTTTGGGGCTGTCCGGTCTCTGGGTGCACTCCGCCAGACTTCAGGTAGAGAGGTCTGGTGGCAGGGGCCTTTGCCTCGGCCCCTCCCGCAACTGGCGATGCAGGGGGCTGTCCATTGCTGCCCCTAAGTGGGAGCGGTTTGTGGGGTAGAACATGGACACCATGTTCTACTCAGCTGCAGCCAGCCTTTTTAACCACGTTGGGAATTATAATTTATAATACAGCAACATGGAGAAGGAAAAGAAAAGAAGGATAAGTGAGTACATGTTTTTTACATTTGTAACTTGAAGAAAAGCAGTGACTTCTTTTTTGGGGGAAATACCCCAGATGGCTTTAACTCTAAAGCAGAGTAAGAAGTGGCTGGAAACTGATAAAGAGGAACAGTTGGGCAAGTGTTTCTTCTTTCTTGAGGGGTAAAAGTTGATTTTCAGCAAGGATTTGTAGCGGTTAAACTGAGCAAGCAGAACAAGATTTGGTACCACTGCGATATGAATAAATAAGGTGGAAAAAGAATG
>NW_015175029.1:37720-39590 GCF_001447785.1 Gekko japonicus | reverse complement strand
CTCCCCAATGGGGACCCAAAGCGGTTTATAGCATTCTCATCTCCCCCACTGTATCCGCACACCGACCCTATGAGGTAGGCTAGGCTGAGAGAGCGTGACTGGGCCAAGGACACCCATAAGAACGTAAAAACATAAGAGAAGCCAGTGTTGGATCAGGCCAATGGCCCCTCCAGTCCAACACTCTGTGTCACACAGTGGCCAAAACTACCAGGTGCCATCAGGAGGTCCAGCAGTGGGGCCAGGACACTAGAAGCCCTCCCACTGTTGCCCCCCCCCCCAAGGTCCAAGAAGACAGAGCATCCCTTGCCCCAGACCGAGAGTTCCTATCTATCCCTTGTGGCTAATAGCCACCGATGTACTTCTGCTGCATGTGTTTATCTAATTCCCTCTTGAAGCCGTCCATGCTTGTAGCTGCCGCCACCTCCTGTGGCAGTGAATTCCGTGTTTTAATCACTCTTTGGGTGAAGAAGGACTTCCTTTTATCTGTTCTAACCGGACTGCTCAGCAAGCTTCCATGGCCCAAGTGGAAATTCCACCATTTTAGGTTTGCAAAAACACATCCACTCCTTAGCCACAGAGACTTCCATTCCATCTGTGACGTACTGGTTGGAGTGTCAAAACAGTATCCAGGCGACTTGAGTTGAAGCCCAAAACTCAGTTTGAACACTTGCGTCAGTCACTTTCTCTCAGCCTAATCAGACTCATGCCCAGTGTTCCCTCTAAGCTGAGTCAGTGTGAGCTAGCTCACCGTTTTTTTAGCCTCCAGTGCACACATTTTTGGTCTTAGCCCAGGTGGGATGGCTCCAGAGCAAACTGATTTATGCAGTAGCCAAATCGCTGGCTCATAACTTTAATGCCAGTAGCTCAAAAAGCAGAATTTTTGCTCACGAGACTCCACAACTTAGAGGGAGCATTGTTCGTGCCCTGAATTCTCAGAAGCTAAGCAGGGTCAGCCCCGCATAGGACTTGGATGGGAGGCCACCAAGCAAATATGCAGAGGCAGGCAGTGGCAAACCACCTCTGTGTGTCTTTTGCTTTGACCCAGATGGCCCAGGCTAGCCTGATCTCTCATAATCCCGACATAGGGATTAGGGGGCTTGCCCTTCAATGGTTTGCCTCTTTCCTTCAAGGTCGGGGACAAAGGGTGGCTTTCGGGGACCGGTGCTCCCGTAGGTACCCCATTGAGTGTGGGGTGCCACAGGGGGCAGTGTTGTCCCCGATGCTATTTAACATCTATATGCGCCCCCTTGCCCAGATTATCCGGAGTTATGGGCTGGGGTGTCATCAATATGCGGATGACACCCAGCTCTATCTGATGTTGGGCGGCCGATCGGGCTCGGGTCCCGATGACCTATATCGGGCACTTGAGGCTGTGGCTGGTTGGCTCCGACTGAGTCGATTGAAACTAAACCCGGCGAAGACGGAGGTCCTGGGCTTGAGCCGGACCGGGACAGGTGTGGGGTTCCCTCTCCCGACCTTCGATGGGGTGCCTTTGGTGCCTACGTCGGGGGTTCGGAGTTTGGGGGTCCACCTGGACTCTGCCTTAACGATGGAGGCCCAGGTGGCAGCCACTGTCAAGTCCGCCTTTTTCCATCTTCGGCGGGCGCGGCAGTTGGCCCCCTACCTGGACCGTGATGATCTAGCCACAGTGATCCATGCGACGGTCACCTCAAGGCTAGACCACTGCAACGCTCTCTACATGGGGCTGCCTTTGTCGCAGATCCGGAGGCTGCAGCTGGTGCAGAATGCTGTGGCCAGGCTGTTAATGGGTCTCTCTAGAAGGGACCATGTTCAGCCTGTGCTGAAAGCGCTGCACTGGCTGCCAATAGCGTACCGGATCCGCTTCAAAGTGCTGGTTCTTACCTATAAA
>NW_015175029.1:37446-37555 GCF_001447785.1 Gekko japonicus | reverse complement strand
CCCCACCTGGTGGAACGAGCTCCCGGAGGAGATCCGGGCCCTGCGGGACCTGGCGCAGTTCCGCAGGGCCTGTAAGACGGAGCTCTTCCACCAGGCCTTCGGTTAGGGG
>NW_015175029.1:34837-35101 GCF_001447785.1 Gekko japonicus | reverse complement strand
TAATATTTTTTATACATCTATATATAATATTTATACACAGTAGAATAGAGGGAGGGCACAGGGCGAGATATACTTTATAAATATTTCTGTATGTTCCGCATACAAAATAAAATATGTACATCCACGATTTGATAGTGGTTTCTTTGCGGCTGGGACGGGGCTGTGTGCCTCGACTTTCTGGGGGCCTCAGGTGAGCCTTTCCTCACGCGGGGTCCCGGCGCTCCGGTTCCAGTTCAACTTTGTGGGAAGAAAGAGGTTTTCGAC
>NW_015175029.1:33041-34455 GCF_001447785.1 Gekko japonicus | reverse complement strand
AGCCCTGGGCGGGCCAGTTCCGGCCCCCGGGCCTTATGTTTGACACCCCTGTCTTAGACGGAGCTGTCTAGAATCGGCTCCGGAATTTTGTCACAGAAAGACACGCAGCCGAAGAATTGGTGGCCACGTGAAAGACCTCTGCCGGAGACCCCTGGAGTCCAAACAACTAGGGGGAAAGACTAGTGTCACAGGAGTCCCGAATATCCAAACTCCACGGGTAGAAAACACCATCAAAGATTGCCAAAACAATATATTAAACAATTATAAAGTTGGAGGTGTCACAACAACAACATTAATGCATACTGTAACCAGGGGTCATTTCGTAGAAAAAGAGGTGCAGGAGCTCATTAGCATAACATTAGCATAACTCACACACCCTGGCATCACCGGAAGGGTGTCAGAAGGCAACACCCACCGCTCAGGCTCCACTGGACTGTTTTGGATTGCTAGCTGGGGGTGGGGGAGGAATGTGCAGATCTGTCCTCGCAGAGGAGGGAGAGCTTGTACCTGAATAAAACTTGGTCTTAAAGGTGCCACTGGACTGTTTTGGAATGGGGGGCCAGGGGGGGCTCTGCAACTTACCTGGCTGCTTCTTGCTCTGACTGAGAGCTGCTGGGAGCAGGGGGCGGGGCTTGTTGCATGTGCCCGCCCCTGGGCTCTTTACTGCCGGAGCTCCGCTCCTGTGCACTCTTGCAGGAAACGACCCCTGACTGTAACTATAATAAGGCATAAGATACAATATTTCCCCCTTTAAAGATAAGACATAAAGTCCATGTAGTCAGTGTAACTTGATAGGAGGAGTCCACATAGTCATAACATTTTCTGAACAGCCTTTGCAAAGACGCCCATTCTAGATACTTGGAAGATGGCGTTTCCTTCGACTTCTTCAGTTTGCTGGCTGCGTAAGTGGAACTGTAAAGAGATTGACACAAACGCCTCACCACAAAAACACATATGAAAAACAAAATAGTTTTTTTTTAAAAAAGCCAGAAAAATACACTTAACCCTGATTTCAGCAATTTGTATCGGTGAATATTGTATCTCTATCTCATGCCTTGTTATAGTTACAGTATGCATTACTGTTGTTGTTGTGACACCACCGACTTTACAATCATTTAATATGTTGTTTCGGCAATCTTTGACGGTGTTTTTCTACTAGTGGGATTTGTATCTTTGAGACCCTGGAGAGCTGCTACCCGTCTCAGTTGACAATATTGACCTCGATGGACCAAGAGTCTCATTCATTCTAAGGCAGTTTGCGCTGTATGTTTTGGGGAGAGGGGCCATGGCTCAGCGGGAAAGCAGGGGTCGTGTTGTAGAAAAAGAGCTAGGGGAACTCATTAGCATAACTCATTTTAGCATATGCCACACCCCCTGACATCACCGGAAGTGTGTCATAAGGCCACACCCCCTG
>NW_015175029.1:30057-32699 GCF_001447785.1 Gekko japonicus | reverse complement strand
GGATCATGGGTTCTTTCCTTTTCCTCTGACCTGCTTCTTCCCTGCATAGAATGTAGAGTTGCCAGCCTCCAGGTGGGGCCTGGAGATGGAGGAGAGGTTTAGCAGTGGCTACTAACCATGGTGACTAAAGGGAACCTCCATGTTCAGGGGCAGCCAGTCTCCGAATCCCAGTGCCAGGAGGCAACATCAGGGGAAGGCTTTGGCCACTCTGCCCTGTTGCTGGCCCTCAAGAGGAACTGGCTGGCCACTGTGTGAGACAGGAGGCTGGACTAGATGGACCACTGGTTTGATCCAGCGGGGCTCTTCTTCCGTTCTTATCAGGGGGAGGCCTCAGTCTCTATGCCCTGTTGTTGGGCCTCCAGAGGAACTGGTTGGCCCCTGTGTGAGACAGGATGCTGGACTAGATGGACCCTCATTAGTCTCATCCAGCAGGGCTCTTCTGAAGCTCTTGTCAGGGGAAGGCCTCAGCCTCTATGCCCTGTTGTTGGCCTTCCAAAGGAACTGGTTGGCCACTGTGTGAGACAGGAGACTGGACTCGATGGACTATTGATCTGACCCAGTAGGGCTCTTCTGATGTTCTTATCAGGGGAAGGCCTCGGCCTCTCTGCCCTGTTGTTGGCCCTCCAGAGGAACCGGCTGGCCCCTGTGTGAGACGGGAGGCTGGACTAGATGGACCCTCACTGGTCTGATCCAGCAGGGCTCTTCTGAGGTTCTTATCAGGGGAAGGCCTCGGCCTCTCTGTCCCGTTTTTGGCCCTCCAGAGGAACTGGTTGGCCACTGTGTGAGACAGGAGGCTGGACTGGATGGACCAGTGGTCTGATCCAGCAGGGCTCTTCTGATGTTCTTATAAGATCTCTCAGAATTACAAGTGCTCTCCAGGCTATATGGAAAATGGCTGTTTTGGAGGTGGACTCTATGGTATCATACCCCCGCTGAGTTCCCTCCCCAAATCCCGCTTTTCCCAGGCTGCACCCACAAATCTTCAAGGATTCCCCGCTCTGGCACTGGCAACACTAGAGGGAGACATGGGATTCAACAAGTTGCCATTTGTTACGCTTTGTGACGTTCAGAATATTTCCACCTTTGCTTAGGGAGGCCTGGCTCAGAGCTGGAGACGACCTGCTCCAGTGTCAAAGGAGAGCAAACTCTTGAGGGGTGTGGCAAGGTGGTCGCCATTTCATATTTAACTCAGCCCAGTGGGCGTGCATGCTGTGACACTCAATTGGATCCCCTGCCCAGCTCTAAGATGAGTTGCTGGGAATGCTAGCCTGAGTTTCAGACTTCGGAGGATGAATTGCTAAAAGGGGCAGTACACGTTGCGTCAGGGAAGAATGGGGGGATGCTGGAAAGGACCGGTGGGCCAAGGAGAGAAGGTAGTCCTCTGGTACCAAGCCAAGACCATCCTCAAAGCACCCACAGGCTGCCCTCTACTTAATCTTCCTGTCTTGAGAGTAAGGATCAGCAACTGGGGAACTGGGGACCAAGTACAGCCCCTTGAGTACTGATCTCTGGCCCCTGAAGGTGAAAAGAGGGACTGTGGCTCAGTGGAAGAGCACCTGCTTGGCATGCAGAAGGTCCCTGGTTCAATCCCTGGTATCTCCAGGTAAAAGGACCAGGTAGTTGGAGATGGGAAAGACCTCTGAGTAGAGACCAGTAGAGCTGCTGCCAGGCTGAGTAAACAATACTGACTTTAGTGGACTGAAGGTCTAATTTGGTATAAAGCAAGGGGATGGGGCTGTGGCTCAGTGGCAGAGCCTCTGCTTGGCATGCAGAGGGGCCCAGGTTCAATCCCCGGCGTCTCCAGTTAAAAGGACCAGGCAGGAGGTGAAGTGAAAGACATCTATCTGAGACCATGGAGAAACATAGACAGGGGCTGTGGCTCAGTGGTAGAGAATCTGCCTGACATGCAGAAGGGCCCAGGTTCAATCCCCGGCACCTCCAGTTAAAAGGACCAGGCAGGAGGTGAAGTTGAAAGACCTCAGCCTGAGACCCTGGAGAGACATAGACAGGGGCTGTGGCTCAATCCAGGGCTCTACTGGTAGCAGGAGCTCCTTTGCATATTAGGCCACACACCCCTAGTGTAGCCAATCCTCCAAGAGCTTACAGTAGCCTCAATAAGAAGAGCTCTGTAAGCTCTTGGAGGATTGCCTACACTAGGGGTGTGTGGCCTAATATGCAAAGCAGCTCCTGCTCCCAGTAGAGCCCTGCAAGGTGCTTGGCATGCAGAAGGTCCCAGGTTCAATCCCCAGCACCTCCAGTTAAAAGGACCAGGCAGGAGGTGATGGGAAAGAACTCCACCTGAGACCCTGGAGAGCTGCTGCCAATCTGAGTAGACAAGACTGATAAGGCAGCTTCGCGTGTTTTCATTTGTCAAAGAAAGGCTGGGCTGAGGATAACAGTTGCAGTGACCTGGTTTGGTGGCAGGGGCCTAGGGATTGGGGCCCAGTTCCCATTCCCCACCCCAACTTTCTCAGAAACGCCATCCAGCAAAACAAGCGGCCAAGCAAGACTTGAACATCTCCCCTAAAAGGACAGGGAAATGCACTTGTTCTGTCCTGGGGCAAAGGCCTTTCTTCTTTTGTCACCTGAAGTCTTTGTTACCATCTGGGGAAAAAGAGAGGCCAATTGTGTAAAGGGAAAGA
>NW_015175029.1:27494-30045 GCF_001447785.1 Gekko japonicus | reverse complement strand
AAGAATTTTTAAAAACCGTTGCTGAAAGAGCGTTTCCTTTGTCAGGGATTGAATGTCGGTCTCTCCGGGACGTTACGTCTTTTACAATATAGAAACAAATGGCTTTGCGGTATTATTTTCATGCATCCTTCATCCCTCCTCCCCCCCCCAAGAAAAGCTCCCCACTCCATTGCAGACTGCAGGCGTTCGGTAGCTGCGTGCCTCCAAAAAGAAATGTCGATTCGCATCACGAGAATTGTATTTTTCCCCCTTCTGGTTCGTGTTGGCATCAGAGATCCCATTCGACACAATGCACGGAAGTTTTAAGTCCTGTTTTTTGCATTTCAAAACGTGCCCGTTTCAATGCGGCGGTTGCTTTCCGATGATTTTCCCCCCTGTCCCCCGTGGCTCTGCAAAAGTAAACGTGGTCTAAGCGTGGGAAAGCTTCTCTCCTGCCTCGGAAGAAGGCGGCGTGGCGTTCTCGGTCCGAGGGCCCGGCGGAGGGGACCGAGGGCCTCACTTGCACACGTATCTCTCGACAGTCTTCTCGCATTTCTTGCAGGTGACGTAACAGCACCAGTGGTACTTGCAGTGACACCTCTCCACCACTTTATCCATGTACGGGTTGTAGCCGCGCCCGCAGCACATGAGGTCGCAGCTGTCGCTGCCGTTGGAGGTTTTGTTGCATTGCCTGGAAGTAAAGAAGAGCACGTAAGCTGGGTGGGGCAGAGGGCCGACGGACAAGACCGCCTGCAACGTACAGCACAGGCGAGAAGCTGAAAAGGCCACCAAGTTCAACATAAGGGAGAGCCAAAATGTGGACTCTTTTATGCAAAATAGGTGTCTCAGCCATGCCTCGACATTACTCCCAACATGAATCCAGAAGCGATGTCGTTGTGATGGTGCCACATTCAAGGATTCCCCTAAACTCCATGGTTTTACCATAGATTTTCTTTTGGGGGGGAGGGGATCTTAGAGCATCATGCCAAACCAGCATAAACCCTGAAGTGACTTCATTGTGACAGTAAAATGTTCTAGAATTCCCCCAAACTCTATGGTTTTGGTGCTTGGGGGAGTCAACAGTGGGAGGGCTTCTAATATCTTGGCCCCACTGGTGGACCTCCTGATGGCACCTGGTATTTTCGGCCACTGTGTGACAGTGTTGGACTGGATGGGCCTTTGGCCTGATCCAACACTGGCGTATCTTATGTTCTAACCCTAGAGTGTCATGCCAACCCAGCAGGAACCCAGAAGTAACATCATTGCGAAGGTGCAATATTCTAGAATTCCCTCAAACTCTACAATTTTACCATAGAATTTTGGGAGAATCCTAGAAGATCATGTCAACCCCGCTTGAACCCAGAAGTGATGTGACTGTGACGGTGCAACATTCTAGAATTCCCCCAAACTCTATCACACAGTTTGTCACACAGGCTACACAACAACAGACCGAAATCTGTACATGCTCATCTCCTTCTCCAAGCCGAAGAGCCAGCGCTGTCCGAAGACGTCTCTGTGGTCATGTGGCCGGCATGACTAAATGCCGAGGCACACGGAACGCTGTTACCTTCCCACCGAAGCGTTACCTGTTTATCGACTTGCCATTTCTTGCTTTCAAATGGCTAGGTTGGCAGGAGCTGGGGCCAGAGACGGGAGTTCACTCCGTCACGCGGCACTCAGGTCTCGAACTGCCGAACTACAGACCTTCCAGTCTGCAGCTCAGCATCTTAACCTCTGAGCCACCGCTCGTAGGGGCTCCACACATCAGAAGCAACCTGATGGCACTTAACACACACACACACACGTATCTATTTATCCATCTACCAACCTACTTATCATCTACCTACCTACCTACCAACCGTTCATCTGTCTACCTACCTACCTACCTACCTACCTATCATCTATCTATCCATCCATCCATCTATCGATATTTGTTCATAGAGCTCAGGGCTCTCTGTTTCTTCATTCTCCCACACAACAGTCTTGTGAGATAGGTTAGGCGAAAAGAACACAGCTAGCCAAAGACCACCCAGTAATCTATATGACTGCATGGGGACTTCAACCTTGGGTAGAATCATAGAGTTGGAAGGGACCTCCAGAGTCATCTAGTCCAACCCCCCGCACAACGCGGGAAATCCACAAATACCTCCCCCTCAAACCCCAGTGACCCCTGTTCCACACCTGGAAGGTGACAAAAAAAACCCAAACAAAACTCTACAGGATCCCCGTCCAAACTGGCCTGGAGAAAAATGGCTTCCTGACCCCAAAGTGTCCATGGGCATTTCCTTGGGCGTGTAAGAAAGGACCGCGAGAACTAAGCACCGAGGCAACCCTCCCTGCCCTCCCCTTCTCATGATCTGCCTCAGTTCACAGACTCCACATTGCTGTCAGATGGCCATCAGGTAGGATTGCCAAACCTGTTTATTCCTGTGGCAGGGGGCTCCCGGACGGTGTCCCGGGCGCATGCTGCATGCACGTTACCCAGATGTGACGTGATGACGCCGGGCACGCTGGGGGCGGGGCCACAGCCATTTGAGGGGAAAACATAGAGTTTTCCCCTCAAATGGCTGTG
>NW_015175029.1:23422-26991 GCF_001447785.1 Gekko japonicus | reverse complement strand
CTCTAAGCCTACGAGCAATTATTGAACAGCTGATCACATTGGTAAAGAGAAGAGAGGAAGAGGAAAGAGAAGCAGAAAACAGGGGAGCTGGCGTCTACCTCTGTTAAGGGATGGAAATGGATTTAAAAAAAAGATTTATATGAAATTCCTCATAAGGTAATGCTTCAGGAGAAGTTGCGGGATTGATGAAGTGCTGAGGCCTTGCTCTCATTCTGTCCCCTTATTTATTTCTGACTCAGCCTGGCCTTCTGTTTGTTATTTCAGATTTTTTGCCGAAGCAGGTTCAAATTCTTCTCTTTCTCTCCCCGTTCTCTCTGAAGCCTATCCCACTCATCACCCGTTTTCCAGCGGGAGGGAGAGATGCGTGTAAATATTTACGGATCTCCGGGAGGTTCGCCGAGGCATTCTTAACTGCACTCGCAGACCCGAGCCAAAGCCCACGACTCCCAGACACATGCTGTGTGTTTGTCTAGCGCTGGACCAAACGTGTTGTTATACACACACGCCCCTAGGAGCCCGGACAAGTTCCAGCAGGACGATTCAACACAATCCCTCCTACGCAAATCAGACCCGACAAATATTCGGAGCAAAGGTTCAGGGGGTTCGGCGGGTACGGCGGGGAATTGGAGGGCTGAAGAAAGGGGGTGAACTTTCGAAGCCAACTCTCAGAGAAGCCAGCTCCCGGCCGAACATCTATTTAGAAGCAAAACTTGGGATAAGGCTTGATGCGGAAGGCGAAACGTCGAGCTCGGGTTGCCAACTCCGGGATGGAAAATTCCTGGAGGTTCTGGAGGTGGAGCTTGTGGGAGGGCCAGTATGGGGAGGGGGGTGGATCTCAGCGAGGAATCCTGCCATAGAGTCCACTCCACCCTCCTAAGTGGTCATTTTGTCCAGGGGGACCGATATCTGAAATCTGGAGATCATTTTTACTTCTGGGAGTTCTCCAGGCCCCACCTGGAGGTTGGCAACACTAGGAGGGGGCCTAACCCTCCCTTCCATTCACCACCTTTCCCCACATATGCCCCAAAGAGCACTTCGGTCGGGGACACAACATCGCCTGGTGACCCCCAGGCCCCAGGGAGGCCAGGCTTGCTGCAATCAGGGCCAGGTCCTTTTCAGTGGCGGCTCCTACCTGGTGGAACGAGCTCCCGGAGGAGATTAGGGCCCTGCGGGACCTTCTACAGTTCCCGCAGGGCCTGCAAGATGGACCTCTTCCGCCAGGCTTTCGAGTAGGAGCCGCCACTACCACTACCATTACCACCATCGGTATACCAAGGGATGGCCCTATGAAGACCAAGCTGCGACCTCGCTGAGGATTGTCACCATCGGATCAGGACAAGTAACATCTATGGGTCTGTTAACCTCCTTAGGGCTATGTAATATTCTTGGGGTACTATCCTGTTAAAGTTAATAGATTGACACTATTGAGCACTTTACTTGTGATGTGATATTTTATTCTGTTTTTATGCTGTTTTATGTGAAGGCACTTGTTGCCCTATTGTAAGCTGCCCTGAGCCTGCTTGCGGGGAGGGCGGAGTAGAACTGTAATGATAAATAATTTTTTTAAAAAAATTCCTTTTTTAAAAACTGTCCTGGTATGTACACTTGGTCTGACCATTTGATGCTGATCTTTCACTACAGAGTGCTTAATTCTCCATGCACTGTGTACATTGATGTCTACAAATAGATTCTAGGTTTCTGTCTCCTCTATGGAGAGATTTTTGGTGCTTTATCCAGAATTTTCCAGTACATATAGATTCTGATACAACTTTAGCAAACTTTAGCAAACTGCTGCAGAGCAAAATTCTTAAGAAGACAGCTTTGAATTTGGTATTTTTCAGTCCATTGACTATCTGGTTTATTGATGTGATGTCTCTGGAAGAGGAAAAGCATTTTAACATTGGATTACAAAAATTAAATTATGGGGGAAGTCATGTCACTGAAAGGGGAGGGATGTGATTTGAACTCTAAGGTGGTTGTGAAGTCACAGGAAGGGGAGGGATTTGTTTTGACCTCTGGCCTGGAAGTGATGTCACAGGAAGGGAAGAGGTTGGATGTCTTGACCCTGACCCGAAGTGCCCAAGAGCTCTCTCAGACCCACCTGCCTCACAGGGTGTCTGTTGTGGGGAGGGGAAGGGAAAGGAGTTTGTAAGCCGCTCTGAGACTCCTTTGGGTAGTGAAGGGCAGGGTATAAATCCAATCTCCTCTTCTTCTTTCATAAATATTGGACTGAAGTACACGCTTTCTTACAGTCAGTCTTGAATATTACCATACCTTTTAAGCCAGAGATATTTCTGTTAAACTGTTTACCAGATGACTTAGATAAGAACCATAGATACTTTACTTTACATGCTATAACAGCAGCCAGAATTTCATTTACAACGACACGGAGAACATTGAAGATCCCAATGTTGTATGAGTCGATATTGAAGATTATGGAATGTGCTGAAATGGACAGATTGGTGTAGTGGTTAAGTGCGTGGACTCTAATCTGGGAGAACCGGGTTTGATTCCCCACTCCTCCACTTGCAGCTGCTGGATGACCTTGGGCAAGCCATAGTTCTCTCAGAGCTGTTCTCTCAAGGACAGTTCTGGAAAGAGCTCTCTCAGCCCCACCTACCTCACAGGGTATCTGTTGTGGGGAGGGGAAGGGAAAGGAGTTTGTAGGCCGCTCTGAGACTCTGAGTGAGACTCTGTTTCCCGTGCGTACAGATATCGTGGTGGAAAGTCCCAACCGAGTTGCAGCCAACTTTTGATGACCCCCCATAAGGTTTCAAGGCAAGAGACATTCAGAGGTGGTCGCCATATCTCTAAAAAGACACTGCAGATAAATAAACCTCCTTTGCCATCAATGTAAGCATCTTCCATATTCCACTTGTGCGCCACAAAACTTTCCACACACCAGCGAGCCAGGGTTGCCAGGTGAGGCTGAGAAGAGGGTGGGGGACTTACCAGAAGGCTCAGGGAGAGGGAACGCCGAAGTGAGTTCCGGGCGAATTGGCGTCGACACCTATCCTACTTCACAAGGTTGTTGTGAGGAAAGGCTGAGGGACTTGGGGACAGTCAGTCTGGAGAAGAGGAGGCGGAGGGGGGACAGGATGGCTCTCTCCAAGTCTTTGAAGGGCTGTCCCTTAGAGGAGGAAGTCAGGGAGCCGTTCCCATTGGCAGCAGAGGAGAGGACTCGCAAGAATGGGTTTAAATTAAGGGCGGGAAGGTACCAGCTGGATCTTAGAGGAAACTTTTTGACAGTCAGAGTTGTGCCTCAGTGGAATCAGCTACCTCGGGAGGTGGTGAGCTCCCCCTCCTCGGCAGTCTTTAAGCAGCGTCTGGACAAACCCTTGTCAGGGATGCTCTAGGCCAGTGGTGGCGAACCTATGGCACGGGGGCCAGAGGCGGCACTCAGAGCCCTCTCTGCGGGCACGCGTGCCATCGCCCCAGCCAGGCCCAGACCATCATTAAAGTGTCGGATTCTCTGCCAAATAATTTTAAGTCAATGAAAGCATTTGGGATTGCTTTCCTTACTTTCTTTGGATCATCTTAAGTTAATGTATGGGTTGTTTTTTCTAAAG
>NW_015175029.1:22943-23098 GCF_001447785.1 Gekko japonicus | reverse complement strand
AGGGGCTCTTTTCATCCATTTGAAACTAAATTGAGCCTGCGGTTAACCTCTCAACCATGTAAACAAGTTTAAAGCGGCAGAAAAGGAAGAACACGCTCTCTCGGGGAAACAATCCTTTCAACTGTGCCTCAGCCCGAACAAACGGCGCAGCTTCA
>NW_015175029.1:20421-22297 GCF_001447785.1 Gekko japonicus | reverse complement strand
GTCAGGGATGCTCTAGGCCAGTGGTGGCGAACCTATGGCACGGGGGCCAGAGGCGGCACTCAGAGCCCTCTCTGCGGGCACGCGTGCCATCGCCCCAGCCAGGCCCAGACCATCATTAAAGTGTCGGATTCTCTGCCAAATAATTTTAAGTCAATGAAAGCATTTGGGATTGCTTTCCTTACTTTCTTTGGATCATCTTAAGTTAATGTATGGGTTGTTTTTTCTAAAGTAAAACCTCAGAACTCAGGTTAAATTGCCGTGTTGGCACTTTGCGATCAATAAGTGGGTTTTGGGTCGCAGTTTGGGCACTCGGTCTCTAAAAGGTTCGCCATCACTGCTCTAGACTGATCCTGCACTGAGCAGGGGGTTGGACTAGATGGCCTCTGTATGGCCCCTTCCAACTCTGTGATTCTATGATTCTATGAGGATAAAATGAAGGAAAGGAGAATGTCATAAGTAACTCTGGGCGCCCACTGTAGAGAAAAGGGGGGGGCATAAATAAAGAAAATCCAATGAATTAAGTAAGCCAAGAAACCCTCCATCTATCCAGGGGCTCTTTTCATCCATTTGAAACTAAATTGAGCCTGCGGTTAACCTCTCAACCATGTAAACAAGTTTAAAGCGGCAGAAAAGGAAGAACACGCTCTCTCGGGGAAACAATCCTTTCAACTGTGCCTCAGCCCGAACAAACGGCGCAGCTTCAGAGTATCGCAGACATAGATCACTAGCCTAAATGGGATGCCCCAAACAGATGTTTTCTGCTCCCGGCCTGATGACTCCGGGAACGATTTTGCAAATCCCAGCCAGTCGCTCTCCTCCAGCAGAATTTCCCTCATCTGCCCCCCCCCCCCCGCAATTGTCAACAGCAGCCTAATCTGGTATCATTTAAATTCTTATTTGAAATTAGGGAAGAATTTTCCACAAATGTTCATGGGGGGGGGGGATGGAGCCACCGTGTTTAAAAGATCGACGTGTGTTTCTCGAGAAGAAAAAACCTTCCAAAAACTGAAGAGAAACATCTTTTTTTCCCCTCCCGTAAACACAAGCGGCTAGAGCTGGTTTTTAACAAACCAATTCCTGTCATGATTGATTTTTCTCCTCAGGTCGTTTTTCTTGGGCTTAACAAAAACCACGGCGGTGATTAAACAGAAGGTAGAGGGATATTGTTCTAGCTGCTAGCGCTGTCCCATGCAGACATAGTCCTCAGGGCTGTATGCTGTGTTCCCTCTAGAGTTAGTGTGAGCTAGCTCACAGTTCTTTAGCCTCCGGCTCAGACATTTTTGTCTTGGCTCAGGAAGGATGGCTCCGGAGCAAACTAATTTATGCAGCAGCCAAATCACCTGCTCGCAACTTTAATGCTGGTAGCTCACAAAGTCGAATTTTTGCTCACAGGACTCCACAGCTTAGAGGGAACATTGGTTGTATGCAATGCTAAGTGCAAAAAAGGGGGTGGAAAGCCAAGAAGGAGGAGGAGGAGGAGAGGAAGGCGAACAAGCAGCAACAGCAGGAGGAGAGGAAGGAGAAGAAGAGGAGGAATGAGAAGAAGGAGAAGAGGAAGGAGAAGAAGGAGGAGGAGGAGAAGAGGAAGGAGATGAGGAAGAAGAAGAGGAAGGAGAAGAGGGAGAAAGAGAAGGAGGAGGAGGAGGAGGAGAGGAAGGCGAAGAAGCAGCAGCAGGAGGAGGAGGAGGAGAGGAAGGAGAAGAAGAGGAAGAGGGAGGAGAAAAAGAAGAGGAAGGAGAAGAAGGAGGAGGAGGAGAAGAGGAAGGAGATGAGAAGAGGAAGAGAAAAAGAGATTGGATTTCTACCCCGCCCTTCACTACCCAAAGGTGTCTCAGAGCGGCTTACAAACTCCTTTCCCTTCCCCTCCCCACAACAG
>NW_015175029.1:14387-20280 GCF_001447785.1 Gekko japonicus | reverse complement strand
AAACCCGGTTCTCCCAGATTAGAGTCCACGCACTTAACCACTACACCAAACTGTGAAGAAGAGGAAGGAGAAGAGGGAGAAAGAGAAGGAGGAGGAGGAGGAGGAGAGGAAGGTGAAGAAACAGCAGCAGCAGCAGCAGCAGCAGGAGAGGAAGGAGAAGAAGAGGAAGAGGAAGGAGAAGAAGAAGAGGAAGGAGAAGAAGGAGAAGAGGAAGGAGGAGGAGGAGGAGAAGAAGAAGAGAAGGAAGAAGAGGAGGAGGAGGAAGCAGAAGAAGAGGAGGAAGAAGAAGAGGAAGAGGATGAAGAAGAGTTGGATTTCTACCCCACCCTTCACTCAGTCTCAGAGCAGCTTACAAGCTCCTTCCCTTCCTCTCCCCACAACAGACACCCTGTGAGGTAGGTGGGGCTGGAAGAGCTCTTTCAAGGACTGCCCTTGAGAGAACAGCACTGAGAGAACTATGGCTGACACAAGGTCATCCAGCAGCTGCATGTGAAGGAGAGGGATATCAAACCTGGTTTTCTTACATCAGAATCCGTGCACTTAACCACTGCAACAAACTGGCTTAACCACTACACGAAAGGTTAAAGAGGTTCAGGCTCGAACCAGATCATCACTGAGACAGTACCCTAAGACCACAATTGTACCTTTAAAGATTGACTACCTCTTTCAATAGTCTTTCAGTAGTCATGTATGGCTGCGAGAGTTGGACTATAAGGAAGGCCGAGCGCCGAAGAATAGATTCTTTTGAACTATGGTGCTGGAGAAGACTCTTGAGAGTCCCTTGGACTGCAAGGAGATCAAATCAGTCAATCCTAAAAGAAATCAACCCTGACTGTTCCCTGGAAGGCCAGATAATGAAACTGAAGCTCAAATACTTTGGCCACCCAATGAGAAGGGAGCCCTCACTGGAGAAGACCCTGATGCTGGGAAAGATTGAAGGTCAAAGAAGACAGGGACAGCAAAGGATGAGATGGCTAGACAGTGTCATCGATGGAACGAACATGAAATTGAGCCAACTTCAGAGGACGGCGGAAGACAGGAGGGCCTGGCGGGAGCTGGTCCATGGGGCCGCGGAGAGTCGGACTCGACTGTGCGACTGAACAACAACGACAAAAGGCTTAGAACAGATCAAAGGAAGTCCCTCTTCACCCAAAGAGTAATGAACCCATGTAATTCACTGCTGCAGGAAGTGGTGGTGGTGGTGGTGGTTACAAGCACAGACATCTTCAAGAGGGGATTGGATACACATATAGAGCAGAGGTCCATTGGCCAGATACTTGATTTGGGGTGGGGAGCTTGGGGAGGGACCACAGCGGGGTATAACGCCATACAGTCCACTCTCTGAAGCAGCCCTTTCCTCCAGAGGAGCTGACCTTGGCCATCTGGAGGTCAACTGTCATAGTGGGAGTTCTCCAGGTGTCACCTGGGTGTTGGCAACTCTAACAGCAGAACTTAGGTCAAGGCGGGCAGCCATGTCGATCCAAAACAATAGAACAAAGTTAGAGTCCAATGGCACCTTCATGCATGCACACGAAAGCTCACATCTTGAATAAAACCTGGTTGGTCTTGAAGGTGCCAAGGACTTCGGGTCATCTGCACTCTCCTCTCATGCAAACAGCAGGGCTATTTTTGGGCAGGAACGCACAGGAACGGAGTTCCGGCTGGCTCCCAAGTTGGCCACGCCCAGCAGGAACTCATTAGCATAATAGGCCACACCCAACAGCAGGAACTCATGAGGATTGGCTACAGTAGGGGTATGTGGCCTAACATGCAAAGGAGTTCCTGCTACAAAAAAAGGCCCTGGGTTTTGACAACAAACAAGGTAAACAGAATAACAAGCAAAAGGTGGGTGTGGCTGGATGACCACACTTCTGGTAACACGGGGGTGCGGCCTAATGTGCTAATGAGCTGTGCTGTCTGGGGTGTGGCCTAACATGCTAATGAGTCTCTGCTGTTGGGTGTGGCCTATTATATTAATGAGTTCCTGCTGGGCTTTTTCTACAAAAAGAGCCCTGGAACAGTATAGGTAGATTTCCCTGATGAAGCCGGACGCCGCTTCCCGAGTCCGGGTGACTCATTGCAAACCATCGCAACGCTATTTGGGGCCTCCGTTCAAGCCAGAAATCCAGGCATACCACCAGTTAATCCATTAATGCTCAGAGACCGGAGTGTCAATAGGGAGGAGAGGAAGGGGAGGAGGCGAACGATCATGTCCTGGCGGCCTTGCCATTCTAACACCTCCAGTTTCCTGATCCTCGAAGAGCCATTTGCAGCCAATTTGAAAGGGGGGGGCCGAACAGTTTCTTCTTTGCCTGCCAACCCAAACCATGTATGAATGGGTGAGATCTGGTGGAACCGTTTGGAGGTGGGGGGGAAAGGAAGCCCCTCACAGGCGATAACTTGGAATCACCTCCGGTGCTTTCAGGCCATCAGCTCCGTTTCTTAAAAGCAAGGCCCAAATCTTCTGGAAATGGAACGTTTGAACCGGCGTAAGATCTTTAAAAGGTGCCGTCGGGGGCCCCATCAACCCATTTGGAAAACGGCCACGGGAACGTTGTTCGTTTTATGTGTGGGAGGGTGTGAACCATATTTCATCTAAATTCTCCTGCCCTCTTTCCCCTCACACACGGAGGCAGACACGTTATATATCTTCTCCTGTTCCTGCCTGGAAAGACATTTTGCTGGAATTTTCCCCTTCCCTATCCGCAAATCGTTCACCGATCTGTTATTTGCACAGAGTCAAAAACAGGAAGGAGGAGAGGGCCCCCCCCCATTTTCATGTATCCCAGAAGTGCGGATTCGTACGATACATTTTCCCACGCAACCGCTGCACGTACCAGGAGATGGCTGTGGCTCAGTGGAAGAGCCTCTGCTTGGCATGCAGAAGGTCCCAGGTTCAATCCCCGGCATCTCCAGTTAAAAGGACAAGGCAGAAGGTGATGGGAAAGACCTCTGCCTGAGACCCTGAGAGGGGCCGTGGCTCAGTGGTAGAGCACCTCCTTGGCATGCAGGAGGTCCCAGGTTCAAACCCCCAAATCTCCAGTTAAAAGAACAAGGTAGTAGGTGATGGGAAAGACCTCTGCCTGAGATTCTGGAGAGGGGCTGTGGCTCAGTGGCAGAGCATCTGCTCGGCATGCAGAAGGTCCCAGGTTCAGTCCCCAGCATCTCCACTTGAAAGGACCAGGGAGTAGGTGATGTCAAAGACCTCAGTGGCTCAGTGGTAGAACATCTGCTCGGCATACAGAAGGTCCCAGTTTCAATCTCTGGCATCTCCAGTTAAAAGGACCAGGCAGCAGGTGATGGGAAAGACCTCTGCTTGAGACCCTGGGAAGCCATGGAGAGGGGCTGTGACTCAGTGGTAGAGCATCTGTTTTACACGCAGCAGGCACCAAGTTCAATCCCTGGCATCTCCAGTTAAAACGATCAGGGAGGAGGTGATGTGAAAGACCTTTCTCTGCCTGTGACCCTGGAAAGCCATGGAGAGGGGCTGTGGCTCAGTCTTAGAGCCTCTGCTTGGCAGGCAGAAGTTCACAGGTTCAATCCCCAGCATCTCCAGTTCAAAGAGACCATGCAGCAGGTAACGTGAAAGACCCCTGCCTGAGATCCTGGAGACCCATGGGAAGGGGCTGTGGCTCACTGGCAGAGCATCTACTCAGCATACAGAAGGTCCCAAGTTCAGTCCCCAGCATCTCCAGTTTAAAGGACCAGGCAGAAGGTGATGTGAAAGACCTTAGTGGCTCAGGGGTAGAGCCTCTGCTTAGCATGGAGAAGATCCCAGGTTCAATCCCCACCATCTCCAGTTAAAAAGAACCAGGCAGTAGGTGATGTGAAAGATCTCTGCCTGAGATCCTGGAGAGCTGTGACAGGGGCTGTGGCTTAGTGGTAAAGCATCAGCTTGGCATGCAGAAAGTCCCAGGTTCAATCCCCGGCATCTCCAGTTAAAAACAACCAGATATTTGGTGATACAAAAGGTCTCTCGTGAGACCCTGGAGAGCTGCTGCCAGTCAGAGTAAACAATACTGACCTTGATGGACCCGTGGTCTGATTCAGTAGATTGCAGCTTCATGTGTGTTCAAGGGACAGTCAGAAAGGACTGCAAAGAAGCCGTTTCCCTAACTCAGTCCACAGATTCTTTCAATGGTGGCCCCTGCTAGGGTTGCCAGCCTCCAGGTGGGGTGGAGAGACATCTTGGAATTACAAGTGATCTCCAGATGTCAGAGATCGGATCCCCCGGAGAAAATGTCTGCTGTGGAGGGCGGAGACTATGGACTCTATGGCATTATATCCTGCTGAGGTCTCTCCCCTCCTGAAACCACACCCTCCTCAGCCTCCGCCCCTAAATCTACATGAATTTCCCAACTGGGACCAGGCAACCCAAATCCCTGCTCAGAATGTTTGGTGGCCTCCATGTCTATTGGACCTGGAAGCTGATTCTGAAGACATCGAAGAGGAGGAACATAATGTCCAAGTTAGGAAAACAAAACAGGCATTATAATATCCATGTAAGGATGCACCGATTGCCAGAAAGGATGGTTTCTTAAATATGCACAGCTCAGCTATTCTTTACCCCTTCTTCACTTCGGCAATTCTCCGTGCTATACCAGCTGAGCATGAAGAGGGCTTGTATCTTGTCGTAGCTTTGAAGTCTAGCAGACATTTTGTTTGAGCGGAGACAGTCTGTCTGGAACTGGATCCGTTCACGAATTGCCACGAATCGCCACAAACCGTTCGAACGTTCATGCCAGTAGACCTACCACAAACTTTCGTTTGCGATCCAAGAACCGGCCGAGATTCGTCGCAAACTTTCATTTGTGAACTGGTTCGTGCCCATCCCTGGCTACCAGTCGGAGTAGACAATATTGACTTTGATGGACCAAGGGTCTGATTCGGTCAAAGGCCGCTTCATGTGTTCGTGTGAATAGAAGCAGTGCAGCTGCTTGACTGAGAGCAGTCACATCATCTGACTCTTCAAGCCAGCCATCGAGGTCCACAAGAAGGAGGGGGGAAATGGTGATTAAAAACATCGGCCTCGTCCAACTAGACGACCCTGAAAGGCAGAAACTTAACTCTCCAGGTGGGGATTGAACCAGGATACGACTTTTGAAAAACACAACAAATAAATGAGTGTCTGGAGATTTTGGATGACCTCTCTCTTCATTTCTAAAGCTCGGTTGGGCTGTCTGTCAGCCAGCTGGAGGACAGCCCTAAGGTTTCCCTGGTCTCCAAACACAAGTTGTTTCATCTTGCGACAGACATGGGTCACTGGCTTAACTTAAGATCTTACAGATGGAGAGGAAGATAGCCAGGCGGCCGTACTTTGCTGAGGAAAGTGAAACCAAGGAAACATAGTGGAACACTGCCAGCCTTGAAGCCAGGGCAGGCCGTCGGCCATTCCTCTATTCCTTCATTTCTGCAGAAGGTGGTCTGATTGAGGTGTGATGAATGGGTTACAATGTTCAACCGGGCCCCAAATCCCTGCAGTCGGTCAAATTGAACCCATGAAGCTGCCTTACACTGAATCAGACCTTGATCTATGAAGGTCAGTATTGTCTACTCTGACTGATAATAATGGATAAAAACTATCATATGGCAGTGTGTGTCATATAACCTAAGATTGTCTGGCAGGCGGACGTTCTAGCTCTTTTAGTGTTATGCACCACTAGGTGGTGAGCTAGACTTGTTTTTAAGGCAAGAGACATTTCAGAGGTGGTTTGCCACTGCCTGCGTCTGTGCCATAACCCTGATATTCCTTGGAGGTCGCACCTCCAAATTTTAGACAGGGCTGGCCCTGCTGAGATCTAATAAAATCGGGCTAGCCGTGGCTCTAATCGGACTGGCAGCAGCTCTCCAGGGTCTCAGGTAGAGGTCCTTCACGTCACCTCCTGCCTGATTC
>NW_015175029.1:6632-14203 GCF_001447785.1 Gekko japonicus | reverse complement strand
GCTACAAGCATGGACGGCTTCAAAAGGGGATTAGATAAGCATATGGAGCAGAGGTCCATCAGTGGCTATTAGCCACAAGGTATTGATAGGGGCTCTGGGGTAAGTGATGCTCTGTCTTCTTGGTTCTTGGGGTGTGTGTCAACAGTGGGAGGGCTTCTAATGTCCTGGCCCCACTGCTGGACCTCCGATGGCACCTGGTATTTCTGGCCACTGTGTGACACAGAGTGTTGGACTGGATGGGCCTTTGGCCTGATCCAACATTGGCATCTCTTATGTTCTTATGTTCTTATGTTCTCTCCAGGGTCTGAGGAGGAGGTCTTTCCCACCACCTACTGCCTGGTCTTTTTAGCTGGGGATGCCAGAGATTGAACCTGGAACCTTCTGCATGCCAAGCAGATGCTTTACCACTCAGCCATGGTCCCTCCCCACAGCTCTCCAGGGTCTCAGGCAGAGGTCTTTTCCACCACCTACTGCCTGGTGTTTTTAGCTGGGGATGCCAGGGACTGAACCTGGGACCTTCTGCATGCCACTGCTCTGCTCTGCCACTGAGCCATTGAGGTCTTTCCCATCACCTACTGCCTGGTCCTTTTAGCTGGAGATGCTGGGGATTGAACATGGGACCTTCTGTATGCCAAGCAGAGGCCCTTCCCCTGAGCCACACCCTTCCCCGTGTCTCAGGCGGAGGTCTTCCCCACCACCTACTGCCTGGTCCTTTTAGCTGGGGATGCCAGGGACTGAACCTGGGACCTTCTGCATGCCACTGCTCTGCTCTGCCACTGAGCCATTGAGGTCTTTCCCATCACCTACTGCCTGGTCCTTTTAGCTGGAGATGCTGGGGATTGAACATGGGACCTTCTGTATGCCAAGCAGAGGCCCTTCCACTGAGCCACACCCTTCCCCGCCAAGTCCAGTCTGCCGAGAATCTGCTAAAAAGACAGAGATTCTGATCATGCTGCTAATGGGGCTGAGGTTCCCGAAGAAGAAGGGCGTTAAACCGAGAAATACAGCAACACTCCACCAAGAGCTTATTTACCTGTCCTGAGTCCCGTGCGAACCCACTTTCTCGTTCTTCATGCAGAAGTCAGGCGAGCTTTGCAGGTAAACCAACTCTGTCTCCTTGACCGGACGGATATCGATATCCTTAGGGACGAGATGCTTGCGTGTCCCCATGGGGCGGTGTACCACCTTGGTGGCCGAGAGGTATTTGTTTTTTAAGTCTTGGGCAACCTCTCTCAGCTCCTGAAGGCCCCTCCAGCAAGTCTTGATGGAGCAAGAGCCGGAGACGCCGTGGCACTTGCATTTCATCTCCAGGGAAGCTTTCAGGGCCTGCAAAACCAGCGAACGGAAAAAAAAAAAAGGATTCTTGAAGAGACAATTCCTCTCCTTTCTCACACGTTCGTCCCCCACCTCCCCCCACCACGTGCCCTAGACAGGTGACCGTCAAGGCTGTGTGCATGGGGCATCAAAATAAAAAGCAAGCTATGACGCTCCTGCAGGAAATGACCCCTGCATGGGGCATCAAAATAAAAAGTAAGCTATGATTTGCATAGAATTTGCTAGGCTTGCCAACTCCAGGTTGGGAAATTTGGGGGCGGAGCCCAGTGGAAGCAGGGTTTGGGGAGGGGAGGACCTCGGTGAAGTATAATGCTATACAGTCCACCTTCCAAGGTAGCCATTTTCTCCTGGGGAACTGATCTCTGTAGTCTGGAACAATGTTCCCTCTAAGCTGTGGAGTCTTGCGTTCCATCGTCTATTCCTGCCCCTGAGTATTCACGAAAGAAAAAAAGAGTCCCGCCCTGACCTGGATATGAGGTACAGGGTTTGCTTTTATTGCTGAAATTGCGAGCAAAAATTCTACTTTGTGAGCTGCTGGCGTTAACGTTGTGAGCGAGCGATTTGGCTCCCGCATAAATTAGTTTGCTCCGGAGCCATCCTTCCTGAGCGAAGAGAAAAACCTGTGAGCTGGAGGCTCAAAAACTGTGAGCTAGCTCACACTCACTCAGCTTAGAGGGAACATTGGTCCGGAGATCAGTTGTATTTCTGGGAGATCTCCGGTCTTTGGGGCCCCAATCTGCCGTGGCCAGCAGGGGGAGCCCCACCCCCAAACAGGGACATCGATGTAACCCAGAAGTGACATCATCGTGTTGCCAGTGTCGGGGAGGGTGACACTCTAGTTTTGGGGAAGACTCTATGGTTCTGAGGGCAAAAACCCCCACAGAGCAAAACCCCCCAAAACTAGAGCATCACCATCCCACCGACATCAGCAAAGTGATGACGTCACTTCTGGGTGATGTCATGGCAGTGCAGGAGCTTTGCGCGTGCGCCGGAAGATTCCAACTGGCTGCCAGGAGGAAGGTAGGACCTAGCAACGCTACCTCACCTGGAGTTTGGCAACCCTACACTTTTCATACATCTCCCTGGAATGGGGCCTTTCCGATGGGTTCACATTCATCCCTTTAGGATGTAGTGTTGCCACGTCCCTACCTTCTGCTGGTGGGAAGACAGAATTTCCTTTCCTGGATTTTCTGGTGTGCGTGTGTAGCACGCACACACACCCCATGATGACATCACCCAGAAGTGACATCATCATGCGAGCCAGTTTGGGGTAGTGGTTAAGTGCACGGACTCTTAATCTGGGAGAACTGGGTTTGATTCCCCACTCCTCCACTTGCACCTGGCTGGATGGCCTTGGGCAAGTCGTGGTTCTGATAAGGGCTGTTCTTGAAAAAGAGCCGTTTCTGTCAGAGCTCTCTCAGCCCCACCTACCTCCCAGGGTGTCTGTTGTGGGGAGGGGAAGGGAAAGGACTTTGTAAGCTGCTCTGAGGCTCCTTTGGGTAGTGAAGGGCAGGATATAAACCCAATCTCTTTTTCTTCTTCTTTTACCTCACAGGGCGTCTGTTGTGGGGAGGGGAAGCGAAAGGAGTCTGTTAGCTGCTCTGAGACTCCTTTGGGTAGTGAAGGGCGGGGTAGAAATCCAATCCCTTTGTCTTCTTCTAGGCATGTCGCCAGGGGGATGCTTTCGCATTCAGCCAGAAACTCTATGGTACCATAGGGTTTTTTGTCTGAGTGCTAGAGTGTCCCCCGGGGCTGCCACGATGATGTCACCTCCAGGTGACATAATTGCACCGGGCATGTTGGTGCGATCCTTGCCCTTTGGGGGGTGGGGCTACCCCTGCCGGCCAGATCTGGGCCGGTGGATCGGGAGCCCCTAAGGCAGGCAAACACCCACCCCCAGTGTGGGAATGGCAAGCCTATTAGGATGCTTTGGAGAGGAAACAAAATTACTCTAAGCAATAGGCCCGTCCCCTATAGGCCACAAAAGGAAGGAAGGAAGGAGTGTTTCCACTTCCCCCTGATCCCAGTAGCACCCCCCCTCCAAGCCTCCAAAATGATGATGCAGGGAGGAAATAGGAGCCTTGCGGACGAAATGCCACAATGCACAGGGAGATTTCGTGAAGAGAGGGACTTGTGAAATGCATCCCTAGGGCAAGAAGAAAGATTCCACTGGCAGAAAAACAAAGGCAGGGATAACCATCTAATTCCTCTCCTCTCTGCAACCCCATAAGATTTTGTCCCGGAGCATTTGAGGCTCCCTGGCTATAGACTGTCAGTCTCACCCAGGGGTCTCCAACACGGCGCCCATGGGCACCATGGGAACATTTGGCTATACAATCTCAGGAGAATATATAGTTGACCAGAGAGAAGTACTACTGGACATGTGATTGCACTGGAGGTTTCATTTGTATTTTTGCCCAGTGGTTAAACTTTGAAACAATTGTTTTCTGGCCTTTATTCCATATTCTGTATATGTATGATTGTATATATTTTTACATATTAGCCAACATGTTCTGTCTGTATTAGACCTCTGAGGAAGGCCTGTGAAGGCCGAAACGCGTTAGGTCTATCTTATCAGCCTTTGTATTTTTGTATTTTTATATTTGTATATGAGGTATGAATGTCCCCTTATTTGTTATTTTAATTTGGGTTCAATAAATATATGTATATTTTTGTGTGTTTCATAATTAGATTTTTAGAGTTGGCCCTCTTCTATTCTTGACTAACCTTTTTAGGTTCTGAATTCTGGGTTCCCTTTAGTCACCATGAGTAGTCACCACTGATAGACCTGTCCTCCACAAATCCATCTAATCCCCTTTTATTCTGATGAAACTGGGCCACCGTGGACAATCCAGGTCAGGGCACTCATATTCCAAGGTCTATGAAACAATGCGAGCACAATCCACTCTGCACTATGTGCGGCAGAAGGGCTCCTGCTCAGCTTCCGCATCTGCCCAGTTTGTCCATGCTCAGGAGGGAGGGATGAGAGCAGTGGTTGGCCAAGCTGGATCTTGGCACAGCCAAGAAGAAAAAGGTGCTGTTGAGTCACAACTGACTTCTGGCAACCCCAACCGTGGGGCATTTCAGGCGTGAGAGAAGTAGAGGTGGCTTGCCATTGTCTGGCTCCGTGTGGAACCCTGGACTTCCTTGGGGGTCTCCCATCCAGTTATTAACCGTGGCTGACCTTGCTTAGCTTCTGAGCTTCTGAGATGAGCTTAGGCTAGCTCAGGCTACCCGGGCCATGGCACCCCCAGGTGCTCAGGCCTGTGCTAAATGGAACAAAGCAGGGACTGCCTGAACAGAAAGAAGATGTATCCTCTGAGTTACAGCTCTATGCAGTCTGGGGGGCAGTTTTCAGGAAGTGAGCAGAGGTAACTTGTTGGGTTAGCTGGCAAGACTATGTAGATAATGGAATATGCATAATTTTTTAAAAAATACAGGAAGAATTAGACAAAATCTCACAGTAACTGTAGGACCTGCTTCCAAACTATTGGAACATCAAGGAAATGAGCCAGTGTTTGAGGTCACCCAACCTCTTCTGCTGGAAGGATGATTTCTTCACCCAAAGAGTGATTAACACATGGAATTCACTGCCACAGGAAGTGGTGGGTGCTACAAGCATGGACGGCTTCAAAAGGGAATTAGATAAGCATATGGAGCAGAGGTCCATCAGTGGCTATTAGCCACAAGGTATAGCTAGGGGCTCTGGGGCAAGTGATGCTCTGTCTTCTTGGTGCTTGGGGGGGGGTCAACAGTGGGAGGGCTTCTAATGTCCTGGCCCCACTGCTGGACCTCCTGATGGCACTGGTATTTCTGGCCACTGTGTGACACAGAGTGTTGGACTGGATGGGCCTTTGGCCTGATCCAACATTGGCGTCTCTTATGTTCTTAACATTGGCATCTCTTATGTTCTTATCTTTCTTACTTACTTACTTTCTCTCTCTCTCTCGCTCTCTCTTTCTATTTCAGTTTCTATTTATATCCCACCCTATGCCACAAGCAGGCTTTCTTGGTGCCTGGCTATACCGACAGGATGCCTTTTTAACGGAACATATTGTTTTCAAGTATTTCTAAAAAACACTCGCCAGGCAATAAGAAAGGTGTCGGGAGGGCACGATCGTGCCCCTGGGCACCATGTTGGAGGCACCCGAGTCAGACTGTCAGCAAGGCTTCAGGTTGGAGATCTGTTTGGCTGCTCAGATTTTTGAGAAAACTTTGCTTTGGCAGCAGCTGCCACAAGACAAGGGCCTTCGATGCACGATTAAAGATAAGGGGGGCTTTCATGCGTGCGAAATAATGCCGTTTCAATCCACTTTGGAGACTGCAAGTGGAGCTTGCCCATTTCACACACTGAAAGCAAAATGGGCCCATAGCCACAGCGGTGCATTTCGGGGCTATGCCCCCTTAATCAAAAGCCGCGCCTCCACAAAAGCCATGCCAGAAAGCATTTCAAAATATTCATTAAGCCCTTAATTCACTTCAAGTTACTTAAGCACCCCCTAAGAAATTTAAATGCCCCCCAACAAAAGAACTCCTGGCTATCTCCAAAGCTATGTGTATGCAAGAAAATGGTTTTAAACAATGTGTTCATGTAAAAAGTCATCCTTGGGAGCAGAGCAGCTGTCTGAGATGTTGAAGAATTAAAGAGTCGGATTAGGCATAACCTCCCCCCCCTGATGTTTTGTGGTTGGCCCCACCTCCTATGGCAGCCATTTTGCGGTTGGCCCCGCCTCCTGCAGCCGCCATGTTGGGATTGTGCCCACTGCACTGTGTCAGAATTCCCGTAGTGCCCACAGGCTCTAAAAGTTTGGTGACCCCCCCCTAGTCTAACCATAGTATCCCATTGGTACAAATTCTGTTGGTGCTGAGATCTGCTCATTCATCAATGAGGCATTTTGGAGTCGACATGGTAAAATCCAAATGCCATATCTTTGGGGAGGCAAGAGGTCTTGATTATAATCAGCAGGGACAGACAGTTTAGGCAGGGATAGAAATACTGATATTTCAGTTTGTCCTTCAGCAATAAGGAGCCCGGCGACAGCTTTAGAAGACCAGGCACATTTCTAGTGGCCTCTGGAATCACCTGAATCGGTAGCTGCAGTACCACTTTCCGGCCATCCACAGTGGTGGCGCTGAAGAGCAGCAGAGAAGGGGCCAGAAACTCCTTTCTCTGGCAAGTTACCATTGTTGTTTAGAGAATTAACTTCCTGACGGTTAGAGCGGTTCCTCAGTGGAACAGGCTTCCTCGGGAGGTGGTGGGCTCTCCTTCTTTGGAGGTTTTTAAACAGAGGCTCGATGGCCATCTGACAGCAATGCTGATTCTGTAAACTGAGGCAGATCACGAGAGGGAGGGCAGGAAGGGTTGCCTCAGTGCTTAGTTCTCGTGGCCCTTTCTTACACGCCCAGGGAAATGCAGATCGCCACTTTGGGGTCAGGAAGCAATTTTTCCCCAGACCACATTGTATGGGGATTCTGGCGGGGGTTTTTTTTTGGTCATCTTCTGGGTATGGAACAGGGGTCACTGGGTGCATGATGGGGAGAATGTATTTGTGAATTTCCTGCATTGTGCAGGGGGTCAGACTAGTTGGCCCTGGAGCAACACTCCCTCTAAGCTGTGGAGTCCCGTGAGCAAAAATTCTACTTTTTTGAACGATTGGCATTAAAGTTGAGAGCAAACGATTTGGCTACCGCATAAATTACTTTGCTCTGGAGCCCTCCTTCCTGAGCTGAGACAAAAAATGTGTGAGCCAGAGGCTAAAAAACTGTGAGCTAGCTCACACTAACTCAGCTTAGAGGGAATATGGCCCTGAAGTTCCCTTCCAACTCTATGATTCTATGGTTCTAATAAGCTGTCTGGCGTCAGCATCCCTGGGTTGAAATGCCAATGCTTTAGAGCAGGAGTGTCGAACTCATTTGTTATGAGGGCCGGATCTGACATAGACGAGACCTTGTTGGGCCGGGCCGGGCCGTGTGTGTCATAAAATGTAATGCCAGGTAGCGGAGACTTTATGGTTTGTCCTCTCTGATATCCTGGTGGTTTGTCTTCTCTGATATCCTGGTATGGACGCTGTGTAGTTTGAGCACTTTACTATTTGGTTGGGTTTTAAATTGTACAGTATGTTTTTAAATGTACTAAAGTATTGATGTTTTTATGAGCAAGTTTTTGCCATGTAAGCCGCCCTGAGCCCTAAGGGGGAGGGCGGGGTATAAATTTAACAAACAAATAAATAAATAAA
>NW_015175029.1:0-6193 GCF_001447785.1 Gekko japonicus | reverse complement strand
GTCAAGCACGTTCACCATTGGACTAGAATGTCACCCCAAAATAGCATGCACAGAAGAAGGTTTCCTGACGGATGGCCCCCCCCATGGGTCAGATCTGTGCATCTCCAGCTCCGCTGTCTTCAACAACCCTCGAAACCCACCCCCTGCTCACTCCCGTCACTGACTGTCAGCTCTGCGCTCCATGGGGAACCCTGGATGGCGATTTTTTTTGCGTTAACGAGAACAACCCCTCTCGGATCGGTTACCTGTCTCCCTACTTCACTGTTGTGCAGATGCATCAGCTTATTGGCTTGTGATCCTGATTTTTTCATCTTCATGGGAGCATCTGAAAATTTGGACCCCATGACCAGACCATAGTTGAGGTTGTCTGCACATCCTCCCCAGCGATACCCAGGTCCAGGTGTCTCACCTGGGAGGGGACCACATGAGCAGCCAGGGAGGTCCCCCGTGGTGCAGGATCGGGCGATGGTGTGGCTGATGGAGGCGGCGGAGAGGGCGTACACAAAAGCGGACTCCCTGGTGCCTGGAAGACAGAAGGACACACCGGGCGAAGGGGTCAGTGGTGGCATCCCCAAAATCTGGAAACGATTTTTGCACGCGACACGTGGTACGCAACACTGGCCAGAGGACACGGTAAACATTTGGGTCGCCAACCAGGAAAAGAGATGCCTGTGTGACTGGAGATCGCAGTGATGCACAGCAACATTTCAAGAAGGGATTGGATCGGGGGTCATTTCCTGCAGGAGCGCGCAGGAGCGCGCAGGAGCGGAGCTCCAGCAGTAAAGAGCCCAGGGGGCAGGCACATGCAACAAGCCCCACCCCCTGCTCCCAGCAGCCCTCAGTCAGAGCAAGAAGCAGCCAGGTAAGCTGCAGAGCTCCCTCCGGCCCCCCGGTCCAAAACAGTCCAGTGGCACCTTTAAGACCAAGTTTTATTCAGGTAGAAGCTCAAAACACTCCGGTGGCACCTTTAAGACCAAGTTTTACTCAGGTACAAGCTCTCCCTCCTCTGCGAGGACCGATCTGCACGTTCCCCCCCCCCAATAGCTAGGAATCCAAAACAGACCAGTGGAGCCTGAGTGGTGGGTGTTACCTTCTGACACACTTCCGGTGATGTCACGGGGTGTGGTATATGCAAATATGTTATGCTAATACATTATGCTAATGAGCTCCTGCACCTCTTTTTCTACAAAATGACCCCTGGATTGGATCAACATCGGGAGCACAGGTCCATTGGTGGTTATTAGCCACAAGGGATAGATGGTACACTACGTCTGGGGCAGTGATGCTCTGTCTTCTTGGTGCTTGGGGGGCCACAGTGAGAGGGCTTCTGGAGTTCTGGCCCTACTGGTGGACCTCCTGATGGCCCCTGGAGTGTTGGACTGGATGGGCCATTGGCCTGAGTCAACATGAATTCTCTTGTGTGCTTTAATGCAGGCGTCTGCATTATTGTCCCATGCAAGATACAGAGCTGTGGCTCAGTGCTAGAGTATCTGCTTAACATGCAGAGGAGGGTCCCAGGTTCAATCCCCAGCATCTCCAGTTATAGGATCGGGTAGCAGGCAATGTGAAAGACCTCTACCTGAGACCCTGGAGAGCAGCAACCAGTCTGAGTGGACAATACTGACCTTGGTGGACCAAGGGTCCGACTCATGTGTCCACTGCTTCATGTGTCCACTGCTCTTGTTGTCTGGTTTAGGAGGAGCTGGGCTAGATCAAGACCAGTGGTTCATCTAATACAACATCACGTTTCCCACACTCTGGCAGGCAGCTCCTCCAGAAGGTGCACCAGCAGGGGACACAGATGAACACCATCAAGATCAGTATTGTCTACGCAGACTGGCAGCATCTCTCCAGGGTCTCAGGCTGAGGACTTTCCCATCACCGAATGCCTGGTCCTCTTAACAGGAGATGCCGGGGATTGAACCTGGGACCCTTCTGCATGCCAAGCAGAGGCTCTACCACTGAGCCACTGAGGTCTTTCCCATCACCGACTGCCTGGTCCTTTTAACTGGAGATGCCGGGGATTGAACCTGGGACCCTTCTGCATGCCAAGCAGAGGCTCTACCACTGAGCCACTGAGGTCTTTCCCATCACCGACTGCCTGGTCCTTTTAACTGGAGATGCCGGGGATTGAACCTGGGACCCTTCTGCATGCCAAGCAGAGGCTCTACCACTGAGCCACTGAGGTCTTTCCCATCACCGACTGCCTGGTCCTTTTAACTGGAGATGCCGGGGATTGAACCTGGGACCCTTCTGCATGCCAAGCAGAGGCTCTACCACTGAGCCACTGAGGTCTTTCCCATCACCGACTGCCTGGTCCTTTTAACTGGAGATGCCGGGGATTGAACCTGGGACCCTTCTGCATGCCAAGCAGAGGCTCTACCACTGAGCCACTGAGGTCTTTCCCATCACCGACTGCCTGGTCCTTTTAACTGGAGATGCCGGGGATTGAACCTGGGACCCTTCTGCATGCCAAGCAGAGGCTCTACCACTGAGCCACTGAGGTCTTTCCCATCACCGACTGCCTGGTCCTTTTAACTGGAGATGCCGGGGATTGAACCTGGGACCCTTCTGCATGCCAAGCAGCTGCTCCAAAACGGAGCCACAGCCCTCCCCCTGAAGCTGCCTTATACTAAATCTATACTAAAATGGTCCATCACGGTCCATTTTGTCTACTCAGACTGGCAGTGTCTCAAGGTCTCAGGTCAAGGTTTCAATTCACCTACCACCTGATTCTCTTAGCTGGAGATGCCAGAGACTGAGCCTTAGTTCGAGGCTACCGCAGCTAGAATATGCAATTTTGCTTCCGATGGCTTCAGGTATTATTCAGATAATTGTTACAATTGTTTACCATCGTTGGCATTTCCCACCTGAATAGCACCTGAAGAAGTGAGCCGTGACTCACAAAAGCTCACACCCTGCCACAACTTTGGTTGGTCTTGAAGGTGCTCCTGGATTGTTGCCCTTTTTCTATTGCCGCTGACAGACTAACACAGCTACCCATCTGGATCTGTCTCCATAGAAGGTACCGCATTTAGCCGTATGGAACGGGAATCCATCATCCTTGTGATAGAAGGACAGATGGACTCTCATTCTAGCTGTATCTGAGGAAGCGAGCAGTGACTCACAAAAGCTCCTCCCCTGCCACGAATTTTGTTAGTCTTGAAGGTGCTCGTGGACTTTCGCTCTTTTCTACCGCTACAGACAGACTAACACGGCTGCCCATCTTGATGTATCTCCATGGAAGGCAACACATTTAGCCGTGCAGAATGGGAATCCATCAACCTTGTGATAGAAGGACAGATGGACTCCCATTCTAGCTGTATCTGAGGAAGTGAGCCGTGACTCCCGAAAGCTCCTCCCCTGCCACAGATTTCATTAGTCTTGAAGATGCTCCTGGATTCTTGCTCTTTTCTTCTGCTACAGACAGACTAACACAGCTTGCTGCTGATCAAATGTTGCCAAAATATCCAAGGGCAAAATCAGATACGCGACACATATCCGAACATTTGGTCAGCGTTTTCGGGAACAAATTCACTGTTGCTCTATCCAGAAGCCATGAAGACCATACATGTGACAGGGTGTAATTTTCAAGGTGTGGCTCATGCAAAATCACATAGCTCAGGTTTTGGTGGTGGAAAGGGCTGTCAAGTTATGGCAAACTTCTGGCAACATCATAAAAAAATTCCAGGGCAAGAGAGGAAGAGAGGCTGTTCACCACTGCCTGCTTCTGCATAGTGACCCTGGACTTCCTTGGTGGTCTCCCATCCAACTAATAACCAGGGCCAACCGTGCTTAGCTTCCAAGATCTGGTGAGATCAGGCTAGCCTGCGCCATCCAGGTCAGGGCAAAGACATACAGAGGTGGTTTGCCATCTCCTGACTCAGCATAGCAAACTCGGACTTCCTTAAGAACATAAAAAGAGCCCTGCTGGACCAGACCAGTGGCCCATCCAGTCCAGCATCCTCTGTCACACAGTGGCCAACCAGTTCCTCTGAAAGGCCAACAACAGGGCAGAGAGGCCGAGGCCTTCCCCTGAGAAGAACCTCAGAAGAGCCTTGCCGGGTCAGACCAATGAGGGTCCATCTAGTCCAGCATCCTGTCTCACACAGGGGCCAACCAGTTCCTCTGGAGGGCCAACAGCAGGGCAGAGAGGCTGAGGCCTTCCCCTGTTAAGAACCTCAGAAGAGCCCTGCTGGATCAGACCAGTGGTCCATCTAGTCTAGCATTCTCTCTCTTACACAGTGGCCCACCAATTCCTCTGGAGGACCAACAACAGGGCATGGAGGCCAAGGACATCCCTTGATAAAAACATCAGAAGGCCATTGCTGGATCAGACCTGTGGTCCATCTAGTCCAGCATCCTGTCTCAGACAGGGGCCAACCAGTTCCTCTGGAGGGCCAACCACAGGGCAGAGAGGCCGAGGCTTTCCCCTGATAAGAACCTCAGAAAAGCCCTGCTGGATCAGACCAGTGGCCCATCCAGTCGGGCATCCCGTCACACACAGAGATCAACCAGTTCCTCTGTAGGGCCAGCAACAGGGCAGAGAGGCTGAGGCCTTCCCCGGGTAAGAACTTCAGAAGAGCCCTGCTGGATCAGGCCAGTGAGGGTCCATCTAGTCCAGCATCCCGTCTCACACAGTGGCCAACCAGTTCCTCTGGAGGGCCAGCAACAGGGCAGAGAGGCCGAGGCCTTCCCCTGATAAGAACCTCAGAAGAGCCCTGCTGGGTCACACCAAGTCCAGCATCCTGCCTCACACAGTGACCAGCCAGTTCCTCTGGAGGGCCAACAACAGGGCAGGGAGGCCATCCCTTGATAAGAACATCAGAAGGCCATTGCTGGATCACACTGGTGGTCCATCCAGTCCAGCATCCTGCCTCACACAGTGACCAGCCAGTTCCTCTGGAGGGCCAACAACAGAGCACAGAGGCCGAGGCCTTCCCCTGATCTTGCTTCCTGGGCCTGGGATTCAGAGGATTAGTACCTCTGATTTCCAAAAGCTGATGAGGATCAGGCTAGCAGAGGCCATCAAGGTCAGGGCAGAAGACATACAGAGGTGGTTCGTCACTGCCTGCCTTTGCACATAATCCTTGGACTTCCTTGGTGGTCTCCCATCCAAGGGTGACCCTCCTCAGCTTCTGAAATCTGATGAGGACAGGCCAGCCTGGGCCACCATTCAGGCCAAAGCCAACTTCTTCTCTCTCTTTTTTTTTTTACCTCTCTCCAAATCCAGCAGGTAGTTCGGCGCCAGCTCGATGGAGGAGCAATTCCACCGCATGTCGGAGAAGGCCTTGCGGCACGTCTTGATCACCTCCCGGGCGGCCTGGATGATCGTCTGCATCAGCTCCAGGTTGCTCCGGCAAAGCTGCACTTGGGAGACCACCAGCCCCTCCAGCTGCTTGCAGTGTTGCGTCTGGTTCAAGGCCAGCACCGGGGGAGTCTTGAAGAGGGCTCTGGGGAGACAGGGAGGAAAGCGAGACCCCTGGAACGGTTAGCTGCCTTGGCAAGATTGCATATTGAAGAGTGTGTGTTTGTTTTTTTAAATGATTTTTATGATTTTCATGGTTTTAAATATTTCTGGTTTTTATGATCTTAACGATTTATAGTTTTTATGATCTTAACGATTTATAGTTTTTATGATCTTAACGATTTATAGTTTTTATGATCTTAAAATTTTATTGTTATTTTTATGATTGCATATTTTATATCTCTATAAGGACTTTATATAGTACTTATATAAAGTACTATAATGACTTTAAAAGACAATAAAAATCACAGTAGAAAAGAGCAAGAGTCCAGTAGCTTCAGAGTGATTCCCGAAAGCTCCTTCCCTAACCACCCAATTTTGTCAGTCTTAAAGGTGCTCCTGGACTCTTGCTTCTTTTTTACTGCTAAAGACAGACTAACACGGCTACCCATCTTGATCTGTCTCCATGGAAGGCACCACATTTAGCCATATAGAACAGAAATCCACCAGCATTGTGACATAAGGACAGATGGACTCACATTCTAGCTTTATCACAAAAGCTCCTCCCCTGCCACCAATTTTGTTAGTCTTGAAGGTGCTCCTGGACTCTTGCTCTTTTCTGCTGCTACAGACAGACTCGCACGGCGACCCATCTGGATCTATCTCCAGGGAAAGCACCACATTTATCCATACAGAATGGGAACAGGGCCGGCCCCAGCTTATTTT
>NW_015175028.1:40050-40324 GCF_001447785.1 Gekko japonicus | reverse complement strand
TAAAAGATTAAAAACAAGCGGTCTGAAAGTCAGACGTCATAGAATATTGACATGAGCTTGAAATAAGCTTTCGTCATTTTACATACAGAGTTGATGATTTCATAAGAACATAAGAGAAGCCAATGTTGGATCAGGCCAAAGGCCCATCCAGTCCAACACTCTGCGTCACGCAGTGGCCAGAAATACCAGGTGCCATCAGGAGGTCCACCAGTGGGGCCAGGACATTAGAAGCCCTCTCACTGTTGCCCCTCAAGCACCAAGAAGACAGAGCATC
>NW_015175028.1:38750-40000 GCF_001447785.1 Gekko japonicus | reverse complement strand
TCCTTTATAAAGTTTATATCTCCGCTACCTGGTATTACATTTTATGACATACATGGCCCGGCCCAACAAGGTCTCATTTGTGTCAGATCCGGCCCTCATAACAAATGAGTTCGACACCCCTGTCCTAGAACATCAACATGCGCTTGAAATAAGCTTTAGTCGTTTACATGCAGAGTTGATGATTTCACATACAGAATTGATGCATGTATCAAATGACCAATAGGACCATATGTGTTTCGGCCTTTAGGGCCTTCCTCAGCTTTCTGAAAATGTACAAAAAAGAAAAGATTCTTATTATAATAAATATAATATTTATTATAATACATATAAATAATATTTTTTTTTCAATAACAGTTTTTATTAAGTGAAACAATGAGGTAACAATAACAACAATTGGAATAACATGCTTAAAAACACATAATGGGGGTTATCCTACTGTACCCCTGAGATAGAGATTTCTGTGAAACAATTTAACTTGAAACATAGCTTTGTTATCACCAAACTTAGTATGATATTGAAACCTAGTACAACTGGCCATTGGTGACGTGATAAACAACGGTTACAGTAAAAGACCTCCAAACAAGGCTTATGAGATATGGGAGGAAAGAGTAGTAATCTATAGCTAACAAGTCACAAATGAGTGTATAAATTAAACAGAGCATAAATATAAAGTGATTGACGATAAATTTATGTAAGTAATATAAAAGCATTCAAAATAGACAAAAAGGCACTCAATAAAAATTAAATCCATTTGATATAATTCTTCCAATGGGAAGAAATAAACTCCTCTGACTCCAAAAAAGATAATACTGGGAACCATTTCGCGGTAAAGTTAGATGCCGAGGGATTTCTGGCATTGCAATTTTGTTTATCCGTTATGCTTTCCATTAAGAATTGATCCCATAGTTTCCTAAACCAGACTTGTGTCGTGGGAGGATTGGGGTCCTTCCAGTGTGACGCAATCGAAAGCCTTGCAGCGTATAGCATAATTTCTAATGTACTTTTGTGACGGTGGTGATCAATGTGTTGTGGCCAGAGACCTAGAAGTAAAGATTCAAGTTTGAGGGGCACTTCAACATCTATCATGCGTTTGATAAGTTTTGTAACTGAGGACCAGAATTTTTTGACTTCCACACAGTGCAACCAACAGTGTGCATACGTACCTTCTTGACCACAGCCTTTCCAGCATAACTTGGAATGATTAGCTGACATGTGGGATAAGCGAACCGGAGTGAGGTACCAACGAGATA
>NW_015175028.1:36628-38374 GCF_001447785.1 Gekko japonicus | reverse complement strand
CCCGAGGAACTGTAAGAGGTTCCGCAGGGCCCCGATCTCTTCTGGGAGCTCATTCCTCCAGGATGGAGCCACCACCGAGAATGCCCTGGCCCTGGTTGTTGATAGCCTGGCCTCCTTAAGACTCGGGAGGGCTGATCGGTTCTGGGGCCCTGAATGCAGTGCTCTCTGGGGATTATGTAGATGTATGTATGTAGATGAATATATCTTTAAGTTAGCTTGACCCTTCCAACAGTGCTGGTATATTTTGGGTTGAGTTTGTCTTCCCCTTTCCCCATCTTTTATACAGTGCCACTTCATATGGCTCAAGTGGTTAAGACGCTGAACTGCAGGCTGTGGAAGGTCGTTAGTTCAGCAGTTCGAGACCCAGGTGCCGCATGACGGAGTGAGCTCCCGTCTCTAGTTCCAGCTCCTGCCAACCTAGCAGTTCGAAAGCAAGACATTGCAAGTAGATAAATAGGGACCACTTCGGTGGGAAGGTAACAGCGTTCCGTGCGCCTTGGTGTTTAGTCATGCCGGCCACATGACCACAGAAACGTCTTCGGACAGCGCTGGCTCTTCGGCTTTGTAACGGAGATGAGCACCGCAACCCTAGAGTCGGATTCGACTGGCTTTCGAGCAAGGGAACCTTTACCTTTTATACAGGGCCAGTTCCAGGTTTGGGGGAGTGCCTAGGGCCCCCCTCCCCCTGCGTGCCCCCAGTCCCTCTCCTTGCACCCCCTTCCTGCCCACCCACCTGCATGCTCCCCTGGTCTGCTCACAAACTGTGCACCACCCGCCTATTCAGTGACAGCGCAGGGCACTGCAAGCAACCGGGAGTGCTTCCACCACTGTGCACCAACTGCATGCTCTTCTCTGGTGGCACGGGCAGGGGTCATTTTGTAGAAAATGAGGTGCAGGAGCTCATTAGCATAACTCATTAGCATAACTTATTTGCATATTCCACACCCCCTGACATCACCGGAAGGCAACACCCACCGCTCAGGCTCCACTGGACTGTTTTGGATTGCCACCTATTGGGGGGGGGGGGAGACGTTCAGATCTGTCCTCACAGAGGAGGGAGAGCTTGTACCTGAATAAAACTTGGTCTTAAAGGTGCCACTGGACTGTTTTGGACCGGGGGGAGCTCTGCAGCTTACCTGGCTGCTTCTTGCTCTGACTGAGGGCTGCTGGGAGCAGGGGGTGGGGCTTGTTGCATGTGCCCGCCCCCTGGGCTCTCTACTGCCGGAGCTCCGCTCCTGTGCGCTCCTGCAGGAAATGACCCCTGGGCACAGGGCAGTGTATTCAGCCAGGGGCTAGAGCTAGGTTTGAGTCCAGTAGCCCCTTAGAGGCCCACAAGGTTTTGGAGGTATGAGTTTTCGAGAGTCAAAGTTCTCTTAATCAGATATCTGATGGTTTGACTCTCGAAAATGTATACCCGGCAACTCTTGTTGGTTTCTAAGGTACCACCGGACTCAAATCTGGATCTTCTACTGCAGACAGACACGGCTTCCCTCTGAAATGACCTTCATCAGGGCTCGAAACTTTAAAATCGTCTTTATCAATTTTAATTTAATATACAGTGCATTAAGCTAAGATACAGTGTAACGCAGTGCATCCAACCAGGGGTCTTGTTGTAGAAAAAGAGCTGCCGGAGCTCATTAGCATAACTCATTAGCATAGCTTATTTGCATATGCCACGCCCCTGACATCATCGGAAGTGACAGAAGGCCACACCCCCTGACATCACCGGAAGTGTGTCAGAAGGCC
>NW_015175028.1:5301-36335 GCF_001447785.1 Gekko japonicus | reverse complement strand
AAGCCAAGGTTTATTCAGGTACAAGCTCTTCATCCTCTGTGAGGGCAGATCTGCGCACCCCCCCCCCCATAGCTAGCAATCCAAAAGAGTCCAGTGGGGCCTGAGCGGTGGGGGTTGCCTTCTGACACACTTCCGGTGATGTCAGGGGGTGTGGCATATGCTAATGAGTTATGCTAATGAGTTATGCTGATGAGCTCCTGCACCTCTTTTTCTACGAAATGACCCCTGCAACAGGGTACCAGGTTGACACAAACTTGGAGAGATGTGGTGTGTCTTATTGAGCTGAGATACTTAAGGAGCTGGATTCTGCAGAGAGTTTTGCATTCTGGGGGCATGTCATCCGCACATCCTTTCCCAGCGTTCTGGCCGGCTTCATTTCGTTTGCTCCCCCTTCATCTCCTCCTCCTTGTCCCCACAAGCTCCTGAGCTACCACGACCACCAGATCATCCGCCCTGGGCCTCCTGAGCTCCAGCAAAGAGTCGGGTTCACCTCTGCAGACCCCAGTCTGTACGATGCCTCCATGCAGCTTCGCGACGTGCAGGTCACCGACTCGGCCACGTACGAGTGCACCGTGAAGAAAACCACCGAGGCCACCCACAAAGTGACCATCACCGTACAAGGTGAGTTTTTTGTGTGTGGGGTGATGTCCCCCCCCCCCCGAGTTCAACAAAGGTTGAGGGCCAAACAGGCTCATAGCCACAGTGGGGCATTTAGGGGCGATGCCCCCTCACTCATGCTCCGTGCCCCACAACTCCTGCTGTGCAAGTTGTGCCGGCAGGTAAGGAAGGACCCTTCTCTTCTTCACCTGCCTGCCAATGGGAACTCTCTCTCTCTCTCCCCTTTCCCTCGCCCTCCCCAGATTTCCCAACGCCCCACCACCAGTGTTCCCTCTAAGCTGAGTTGGTGTGAGCTAGCTCACAGGTTTTTAGCCTCCGGCTCACACATTGTTTGTCTCCACTCAGGAAGGAGGGCTCCAGAGAAAACTAATTTATGCAGTAGCCAAATCGCTCGCTCACAACTTTAATGCCAGTGGCTCACAAAGTAGAATTTTTGCTCACAAGACTACAGCTTAGAGGGAACATTGCCCACCACCCAAAATCTTCTGGCTATGCCCCTGGAGCCAGGGGACCCCCTCGTCCTGGCATTTATAACTGGATCCCCTAATGCATAGTTTGCCCTAAACTGGGTGGCCCGGGGTAGCCCAGTCTCGTCAGAACTCAGAAGCTAAGAAAGGTCGGCCCTGGTTAATGCTTAATGGGAGACCACCAATTTTTATTTTTATTTTTTTTATAAATTCAATTTATAGCCCGCCCTCCCCGCTGCGCGGGCTCAGGGCGGCTCACAATTAGGCATACGCCTACACATAAAACAAATTAAAACCATATAAAATCCTTACTACATACACATCAAGATAAGTGCTCTGGCTGCTCCAGTCTGATCTTCCACAGAGATGGCGTTACAAGATGGTACATCTGCTCAGTGCTCTCAGTTCGACGCGACACTGCCGTTCCCCCTTCCCAGGGCCAGACAATACTGATGGAACATAACGATGGTGCGGTAGTGGCGGCGGCTCCTGCTTGAAAGCCTGGCGGAAGAGCTCCGTCTTACAGGCCCTGCGGAACTGCAGAAGGAAAACCTAGGAAGTCCAGGGTCGCTACGCAGAGGCAGGCCATGGCAGAGCCACCTCCGAACGTCTCTTCCCTTGAGAACCCGACATCAGCTGGGGACTGGAGTTTCCCCAGAATTACAACTGATCTCCAGACTACCGAGATTGGTTCCCCTGTAGGAAATGATGGCAGGTCTGGAGGGGAGACGCTGACGTTTTCCGCAGGGACGGTCCTCCCCGCGCCTGGTCTCCTCTTCATCCGTGGCTTTCCCTGGTTCCCACAGATGATTTCTCCCTCCCAGGCGGAAAAATGCATTTTGTCCCCTGTTGCTCCACAGCATCAGACGGGTGTCGTGGTTGAGTGCGCGGACTCTAATCCGGGAGCACCGGGTTTTATTCCCCCACTCCTCCACTTGCACCTGCTGGATTCCTCTTCTTCTTCCTCTTCTTCTTCCTCTTCTTCCTCTTCTTCCTCTTCCTCGGAATTCCCATGCTGTGCTGCAAGAGGGGGCAAACTGCGTTTTTGCTCCTGGGAGGGAGAAATCGTCTGCAGAAACCAGGGAAAGCTGTAGATGAATAGAAGAGCAGGCGGGGAGGGGAAACTTGACACTGCGGAAAACGCCTCTAAGTTACACCAGAGACTCTAGTAGAAACAGTAGTCCTAGAGTGATCTCTCAGTCCCTCTGAGCTCCCTCCTCTCTCCCAGCTCTGATCCCCCCTGTCAGCCCTAGTTGCCGATGTCACTTGGACAGGTAGCAGGAGAGAGAAAAAATTAAGTTGGCGCCAGCTGCATCACTATGTCACTTCCGGGGAATGCCCATAGGGTAGCTCTAGGAATCACCAGAAACGACACGTTTTACCAGAGAGTTTCTGACAATTCCTAGAGCTACCCTACGTCACTTCAGGTTATCAAAGGAAGTGACACAGCAACGCAGACAGTGTTGCGGGGGCCCCATGTCTCCACTCACTCATCCTCCCACTGGTTGCCAATCCTACATCACCCCCAAACCTCTAGGACGTTCCCAGGCCAGACTTGGCAGTCCTACTTGGGCCTGTGTGCCTAGTCAACCCCAGACTATCGGGTCATCCTGGTAAATGAGGGGAATCAATCAGAGTTTTGATGTGAGGGAAAAGGGAGATGTGCTGCAGATCCCTGGATACAGTTCTGAGGGTGGGGGTTGGGCCTGTAACAGTAGGCATCTCCTTTGGGCATAAAAAGACAAATTGTCCTGATACTGGTTTCTTGTTTCCATCACCACCAACCAGAACGGCCAGCGGTTCCTCAGTGCTTGATAATTGGCGATGTGGGTTATGGGAATGACATCACTTTGCGCTGCTTTGCCTCGGCGGGCTCCCCGCCACTCACCTACCGTTGGACCATGACACACGGGCAGGGCTTCAGAGACTGGATGTCTCCCAGTGAGATAGGTAAGTGACAAAGGCCCTGGAGAAGCAAAGGGCATTCTTCAGAAGGAAGAAAAGGGCAGTGATGCATAATTATACTTGTGGAACTCACCGCCACAAGACAACAACGTCACTTCCAGTGTGCGCCAGATGTTGCCACATTGCTGGCAATGCCAGCCTAGGTCTGCTTTTGGTGTAGCGGTTAGGAGCGCGGACTCTAATGTGGGAGAGCCAAGTTTGATTCCCCACTCCTCCGCATGCAGCTGCTGGTGTGACCTTGGGTCAGTCACAAGTTGTTTCAGAGCTGTTCTCTCACGAGCATTTCTCAAAAGAGCTCTCTCAGCCCCACCTCCCGCACAAGGTGTTTGCTGTGGGGAGGGGAAGGGAAAGGAGATTGTAAGCTGCTCTGAGACTCCTTCAGGTAGTGAAGGGTGGGGTATAAATCCAATCTCTTCTTCTTTTACTGCTGGCAAGCGCCCCCCCCCCCAAGTCGGTTCCCAGGCAGCCCTAGAAGAGTGGGTCACCAGTATTGTGCTTTTCATGGGTATGGTCACAAAGCCAAAAAAGTATATCAAAATTAGGCTCACCAGCTAAAGTGCATGATGAATTTTGGCTGGTTCGGGAACTGAAGCTCATAGCAGGTCAACTGGCACAAACCTTTCACAAACCTTTGTGGCAGTGTGTGAATGGATACATTTCCAGACAGACTGTCTCCACTCAGTCAAAATGTTTACCCAACTTCAAAGTCACGGGGGACGGGCAGAATTGGAGGGTATGTACAGGAGCATCAGGGGGAGCTTCCCCATGAGTTTGAGGCCTCTAGCTTGCACAGGGTCTGTTCCAAGGATATTTTTGGGCAGGAACGCACAGGAACGGAGTTCCGGCTGGCTCCCAAGTTGACCACGCCCAGCAGGAACTCATTAGCATAATAGGCCACACCCAACAGCAGAGACTCATTAGGATTGGCTACATTAGGGGTGTGTGGCCTAACATGCAAAGGAGTTCCTGCTACAAAAAAGCCCTGGGTTTTGACAACAAACAAGGTAAACAGAATAAGAAGCAAAAGGTGCGTGTGGCTGGATGACCACACTTCTGGTAACATGGGGGTGTGGCCTAATATGCTAATGAGCTTGGGTGTGGCCTAACATGCTAATGGGTTTCTGCTGTTGGGTGTGGCCTATTATGCTAATGAGTTCCTGCTGGGCTTTTTCTACAAAAAAAGCCCTGGCTGTTCTATATACTCCCAAACCCGCACCTGTCATTTCCCCAGAAAGCACTTTCCTGGGGGCACCTTCTTTTAGGGGCTGTAACTCGGGCCCCGTGAATCTAATCCTCACTAGCCATGGAGGGCAGGCAGAAGAAAGTCAACCGGAGATCCCCTGCGAGTTTGGCTTCTCTAGCACACTGGGTGAGGGGGGCTGTTCTACTAAATCACAAACCAAAGGGGTTTCTTTGGCCCCTAAAAGTTTGTAATGGTTCGCGGCTCACAAACCAGGCATGCCACGACCCTTGAACCGTCACGAACTGCATTTTCCCGGTTCATGCCCCTTCCTAATCAAAGTTCATGTTGGAAAACTCCAGTGGAGGCCTATCCATCACAAAGTGTCCGTGTGGTATGTGCCTGTTCAGAGACATTTAGCCTGCGGTGCAAGAATTTTTGAAAATCAGAAGCTGGTTGCCAGTCTTCAACCCTCTCCAGGAGTGGCCCGTTAGGAGGACCTAGGCAATCGCCTAGGGTGCCAGAGGGCAGAAGAGCATCAAGATGCTTGCTGGAGTGGGATGGCACTGCTAGGGGCTGGCCTAAGGCGCCGAAAGCCCTCGGGTCGGCCCCCAACCCTCTCTCTTTCTGTCAAATAGGATCTGTGCCTGGAGACCTTCACATCTACGGCCTGAGGGAGGAGCATCTGGGCACTTACCGGTGCAGCGTGGGTAACAATGTGGGCGTGGCCTATTGCTCCGTGGACATCGTCATAGGCGGTAGGTGTGGCTAGACGTGCCAGCTCTGGATTCGAAAATGCCTGGAGATTTGGGGGGGGGGTGGAGCCAGGAGAGGGCATGGTTTGGGGAGGGGAGGGACCTCAGCAGGGTATAATGCCATAGAGTCCACCCTCCAAGGCCAGGGCCGCATTATGACTTCTGTGGGCCCTGGGCACTTTTGCCTTTGTGGAGCCCACCCCCTTCCCAGCCAGTTTGGTGCAGTGGTTAAGTGCGTGGACTCTAATCTGGGAGAACCGGGTTTGATTCCCCACTCCTCCACTTGCACCTGCTGGATGACCTCGGGCACGCCATAGTTCTGGCATGGCTGTTCTCTCAAGGACAGTCGTGGAAAGAGCTCTCTCAGCTCCATCTACCTCACAGGGTGTCTGTTGTGGGGAGGGGAAGGGAAAGGAGTTTGTAAGCCGCTCTGAGACTCCGAGTGAAGGGTGGGGTATAAATCCAATTTCTTCTTCTTCTTCTTCTTCTTCCCCCATATTTAAAAATATTTAAAATTATTTTTAATATAACTTTAAATACTTCGAGATCTCCCCCCCCTTTTAGGCAAAAAAATAGATTTCTGTGAGCCCTTTTTTCTGATATGAGAAAAAAATTAAAACATTTTCTTTGACCCTAGAAGTTTGTTTCCCCCCTTCTGATTTTAAAAGAAATTAAAACTTTTTTGTGGGCCCCTAAATGTATCATGCAGGCTGTGGAAGGTCAGTAGTTCAGCAGTTCGAGACCCGGGTGCCGCAAGACGGAGTGAGCTCCCGTCTCTAGTTCCAGCTCCTGCCAACCTAGCAGTTTGAAAGCAAGACATTGCAAGTAGATAAATAGGTACCACTTCGCTGGGAAGGTAACAGCGTTCCGTGCGCCTTGGTGTTTAGTCATGCTGGCCACATGACCACGGAAACGTCTTTGGACAGCGCTGGCTCTTCAGCTTTGAAACGGAGATGAGCACCGCAACCCTAGAGTCGGACTCGGCTGGCTTTCGAGCAAGGGGACCTTTACCTTTACCTTAAATGTATCATGGGCCCTAGGCACTATGCCTACTGTGCCTAATGGATGTTGGCCCTGTCCAAAGCAGCCATTTTCTCCAGGGGGACTGATTTGTGTCATGTGGGGATCAGTTCTAATTCCAGGAGATCTCCAGGCCCTCACCTGGAGCCTGGCCAACCTAGGTATGAAAAGCCTGTTGTTGAAACGGAAAACCAGATAATCCTGATGAAACTGTAGGAGATAATTCCTGATGCTGTTTCTTATGCCGGGAGTGGAGAAAGTAGATAGAGAGACCCCCCCCCCCCCGACTTCAAATCCTAGGCCTAGAGGTCCCCCAAGGAAATTGATCAGCAGTGCAATCAGGACTGGCCAAAGAAAACATATTTTCACTCAGGGCATAATGAACCTATTGAATTCACTACCACAAGATGTTAACCACCGACTATAGATGGTTTTGAAGAGGGGGAATGGACAAATCCATGGAGGAAGTTGGTCCATCGATGGCTATTACGCATAACTTTGAAATGGAACTTCCATGTACCAAGGCAGAGTATCTCTGAAAACCACTTTCTGGATGGGGCAGCCATAGGGGGAGGCAATTGCCCTCATGTCTGAGTTGTGAGCTTTTTTTGGGGGGGGGGGCTTCTCACTGTCCACTATGGGGAAACAGGGTGCTCAACTAGATAGACCCTCCTGCAAGGTTCTTATGAAATACTTTATTGCATTCTAGGTCAATAACTTTTCCAGCTAACTCGTGCCAAGAAACTATTTATCTCTCAGAAGCTAACCTATGTTATTACAAAGCATGGGGGCACGTGCTATGTTATGTAAGCATGTAGGACAGTGGAGGTTTCCAGCATGGGCAGATTAAGGAACTAACAGTGTGATCCTAAACAGAGTTACACTCTTCTATATCTGTTCAAGTCAGTGGGACACAGAAAGGCATATCTCTGTAAAGGACTGCACTGCAAATTCCTGCACTGTTCGTCTTACAAGTTCTCTCAGAAGAAAAGAAGGAATTGTTTAATTCAGATCCTTTTAATATTTACCTCAGATTTGTTATCTACGTAATGTTTTTCAAATATTTCCACCCTGCCTCTTGACCTGAGTTCTCTCAGAGCGCCTCCCAAATTCTAAACCCTCAGTCTTAACAAGCTATAAAGTGACATACAAAACTTGTTTATCTCAGAGTTGCCGCAAAACTATGTTTGTCTTGATACTGATCAAAACGCATCAGGAAAACTCGTAGGCAGAATAAATGCCTGAGCTGTTTCCCTGCCCTCTCTCTCACTCCAGATAACCTCTCCTCAGAAACCACATTTTTCCTCCCTCCATTCCTGCAAGGGTGCTTGCGTAGTTCTGCCGTCACCCATTTTATCCTCACAACCTTCTGATTCAGGTTCAGGGCCACTCTATAAACATGATGCCTGATTTGCAAGGACCTGAACCCAGGTCTCCTCAGACCTGGCACTCTTAACTGTAGGGCTCAGGTCCAAACTAGATGTGATGGAAGGCGGGATTTAAAAAATTAAATAAATAAATAAATAAATTGAACATATTTTTAAAGGCATGCGCTCCTTTAAGCAGAGTGGGGTGCTGTAGTTGACTAATTCCCACACTGAGTAAGGGGGTTGGAGTAGGTGACCTCTAGGATCCCTTCTAACTCTGTGTCAAGAAACTGGCCCCCTTTGAGACAGTTTTTCTGCCTACGTGTTAGCTTTCTTGACTATAGAAGTCATCACCCCCACCTGCCGGCTTGTTATCAGGATTGTTGCTGATAGGCTGGCAGAGGTGATTAACTTGCGGCAGCTGAGAACGGTCATCTAAAGTGACTGGCAGCTTGCCGTTTGGAGAGCTGTCCTGGTAGCAGCTTTCTATTGGCTAAATGGCTTTTCTTTCTGCACTGAGAACTTCAGCCCCACCAGAAAAAAAATTTGCCCCACAAGCCACAAAATCCTGGCTACGGGCCTGGCCTGGAGAGGACAGGGACCTCAGTGGGGTACAATGCCACAGAGCCCACCCTCCATAGCATCCATTTTTTCCACCCAGGGGAACTGAGCTCTGTAGTCTGGAGATGAGCTGTAATTCTGGGGCATCCGGCATCCCTACCTGAAAACCGTATTGGTCTTTATGTTGCTACCGATCTCAAACCAAACTGAATGCTTAAAGCTGTCACAAATGATTCAATCTGCTGTTATTTTGCTTTCTTCTGTTTCCTTATCATATAATGTACATTCCTTACATGCCCTAGGAAATGCCGATTGCCACTTTGGGGTCAGGAAGCAATTGTTTTCCAAGCCAGTTTTGCCAGGGATCCTGGAGGGGTTTTTTGTTTGTTTGTTTTGCCCTCTTCTGGGCATGGAGCAGGGGGTCACTGGGTGCGTGGGGGTAGGGAGGTATTTGTGGATTTCCTGCATTGTGCGGGGGGCTGGACTTGATGACCCTGCAGGTCCCTTCCAACTGTATGATTCTGTGATTCTATGTATATTTTAAAATGATAATGTATACTTTATAATATGAAATGCACGAATGTTCAAGCGCACATAAAACAGCACTTGGTTACATGTTGGTGGTTCGTTTTGTTCGGCACGGCACAATTTTTTTAAAAAAAAATCTTTGGTGTGTGCACATGCGCATATGTGTATATGCACAAAGATTTTTTTTTAAAAAATGATAAAATTTAAAAGGTATCTTATAATATTTTATATTATAATATAAAACATGATGTATTTTATATTATATAATACCTTTTACATTTTATCGTATAAAATATAATGTATATTTTAAAACTGAAAATAAAAAGATTGCAGCCCAAAATCTCCAGGCGTCTGCCAACCCGGAGCTGGCAGCCCTAGTAGTCTCGCACACGCACGAGGGAACCCTGGTGTGGTCACATGGCAAGCTTACCACGATTTGTTTCCTCTGTAGATTTGATCAGGGATATTTTTTAGCGGGTTCAGATGATCACACATCCCTTGCCCAACCGCTTGCATTGCGGGATGAGGCTCCAAGCACCGTCCAGACAGCTGCGCTGCCCAAGTGGCGGTGCGGCACAATTTTTTTAAAAAGAATTCTTTGTGCATATACACATATACACACAGAGCTATTTTTGGGCAGGAACACACAGGAACGGAGTTCCGACTGGCTCCCAAGTTGGCCACGCCCAGCAGGAACTCATTAGCATAATAGGCCACACCCAACAGCAGAAACTCATTAGGATTGGCTACATTAGGGGTGTGTGGCCTAACGTGCAAAGGAGTTCCTGCTACAAAAAAGCCCTGGGTTTGGACAACAAACAAGGTAAACAGAACAAGCAAAAGGTAGGTGTGGCTGAATGACCACACTTCTGGTAACATGGGGGTGCGGCCTGATGTGCTAATGAGCTGTGCTGTCATAGGTGTGGCCCAATATGCTAATGAGTTCCTGCTGTTGGGTGTGGCCTATTATGCTAATGAGTTCCTGCTGGGCTTTTTCTACAAAAAGAGCCCTGTATAATATGCGCATGTGCACACACCAAAGATTTATTTTTTAAAATTGTGCTGTGCTGAACAAAATGAACCACTGACATGCAACCAAGGGCTGTTTTATGTGCGCTTGAGCATTCATGCATTTAATATATTCAGCGCAGGATTGGTCATGCACACAATGGTGAAAGCTGGGGGGGGGGGAACTACCGCAAGAAGGATGTACAGATGACCTAATCGCATTCCTAGCGAGAGATGGCTGTCCAGATAGGAGAAATTGCGGATTCGCAGCGCAAGAATAGGAAAGTACTTGATTTTCCCCAGTGTCGGAAAACAAGCTAGAAAACTGGGAGGATTGCGGGGGGTGAGTCCACTTCGATACGGGAGACAGAATCAGCTGTCTGATCAGCCCTTTTGAATGCGATAGGGAACCGTTGCGAAACCCGATCAAAATGACCTGGTGACCACGACCTCTTTCTGCCCCCTTGCAGGGTGGGGCAGCGGCTGGATCATCGGGGGATCGGTCCTCAGCTGCCTCCTCGGCATGGCCCTGATCATCGGCGGCATCGTCTGGTGCATCTGGTGCTGCCGGGGGAACGGATGCTGCGGGTCGGGCGTGGGCTGCTACTGCGGGGACCGCTACTGCTGGGACTGTTGCTGCAACGGCGGGGGCGTTAAGGAGGAGGAGCCAGAGTACCAGGGGACCAAAGGCAATGACATCCGGTAAGCGTTCCTCTTCTGGGGAAATCCACGCGCCCAGGGTGGTGTAGGGGTGCCAACTCCCGCTTGGGGGAATTCCTGGAGATTCAGAGAGAGGAGGGAACTTGGCGGGGATACGATGCCACTCTCCAAAGCTGCCATTTCCTCCTGGGGGAATGATCGCTGTCGTTGGGAGCGCAGTTGTAACTCTGGGAGATCTCTAGGCTCTGCCTGAAGGTTGGCAACCCCAGTCGCAAAAGATCCAGGGCACCCTGTCCCCACCGAGGCCTAAAACCACTGGCCTTGACAACCGGCCTCTCAGGTACTGGGCTGTGTGTGTGTTTTGGCGGGTAGGTTTCTCTTCCAGCTGCAAGAAAGTCTTGCCGACCCTGAGGTAAATAGCTGACTTTTTTGTACATCTGGGTGAGTCTGCTCTGTCATGATTATTTCTCAAGGAGGGGCGGATCCTGATATGGTACATTCAGGCCCCGTGGCTGCAAAGAAAGATGCCGATTGTTTGAGGGAAGGATTTTCTAAGTTGCTCTGGCGCTTCTCAGTTTGGGCCCTGGTGATACTGGGAACGTCTTCCCACTGAGTGCCACAGAGACCTTGACCTTCCGGGGCCTGATTTTTTGTCTCAGACAGTCACATGGGAGGTGTCAAACGGGGTTGCCAGGATCCAGGTGGCACCTGGAAAGACCCCATTATTACAATTGGTTCCCTGATGGCAGAGACCAGTTCCCCTGGAGAAAATGGCTGCTTTGGAGGGTGGACTGTACGGTATTATACCCTGCTGAGGCCCCTCCCCTCCCCCGAACCCCGCCCTCCCCAGGCTCCACCCCCAAAACCTCCAGGCATTTTCCAACCCGGAGCTGGCAACCCTAGGAGCAAAGGAACTGGCTTTCTAAGGGCAAAGTTCATACTTGGGTTGGGGCTTTGGCTCAGAGGGAGAAAGGAATTCAGCCTCCCCCCTCCACATGGCTTTTCTGTCCCGAAATAACCCTGAGGGAGCAATCACACCTGCTGTACGGCTGTCTCAGGTAAGGAAAATGGCATGAGGGGGAGGGTTGGGTCATTCACTCTGGGAGATTTGGAGTAGGAACTTGGAAAGAGGCGAGAGCTTGGGAAGGAGAGGGACCTCCGTAAGGTGTCATGCCATAGAGTCCATCCTCCAAAGCAGCCATCTTTTTTCTCTGTCATCTGGAGACAGCTGTCATTCTGGGAGATCCCCAGGCCCTCCGCTGGGGGCTGGCTGCCCTAGATTAGACTGAAGTCCCTTCTCCCCCCGCCCACCCCATTTTTGAAGAAAAGTGAGGGAAACATTTAGGAAAGGAGTTCCCTTGCGCCTGTAGTATGACTGTTTCAGTCAAAATCACGTCGGGGGGAACACAGACATGTCTTAAAAATCCCATTCCCGCCCCGCCCTGACCTGGAGAGCCCAGGAAACCAGTGTTCCCTCTAAGCTGAGTTAGCGTGAGCCAGCTCACAGTTTTTTAGCCTCCGGCTCACACATTTTTTTGTCTTAGCTCAGGAAGGAGGGCTCCCGAGCAAACTAATTTATGCAGCAGCCGAATCGCTCGCTCACAACTTTAATGCCAGGAGCTCGCAAAGTAGAATTCTTGCTCACAGGACTCCACAGCTTAGAGAGAGTATTGCAGGCAACCCCGATCTTGTCTGATCTCGGAAGCTGCTTTGGAGGGTGGACTGTACAGTATTATACCCTGCTGAGGCCCCTCCCCCGAACCCCGCCCTCCTCAGGCTCAACCCCCAAAATCCCCCGACGTGATTTTGACTGAAACGGTCATACCTCAGGCGCAAGGGAACTCCCTTATGCAGCAGCCGAATCGCTCGCTTACAACTTCAATGCCAGGAGCTCGCAAAGTAGAATTCTTGCTCACAAGACTCCACAGCTTAGAGAGAGTATTGCAGGCAACCCCGATCTTGTCAGATCTCGGAAGCTAAGGAAGACCGACATTGTCCCCGGTCACATGGAGCATTAGGCACGCTAGAGAGACAGAAGATAGGCGGATTTTCCGGGCGCGATCTCACCGCCACATCTGGGAAGCGTAGAGCTCCCGTGGCTCACCCGAGGCTTCCCGCCAAAGATGCGGGGTAAAAAACTAGTACCTCGGAGGTACTAGTTTCCGGAAACCGCGGGGCAAGGGCGGGCGTCTGATCGCGTTTCCGGTGGTAGTTCCGGCGCCCGCCCATGTCCCCTCGCAAAAAGGTTTTTTTCCCCCAAAGTCTCCACGGATGCGCACAAGCACCCAACGCAGCATGCGCACTTTTCAGTTAAAAAAACCAAACACAACCCCGTTTGCCGCGCCGCTCCGCTTCTTTGCCGCGTCGTGTGATTGGCACCTCCCCCCTAACCACGGGAGCTCGACGGGACCTCAACCCGATGCCTGATCGCGCAGTCGCGCGTTAGTTTGCTCCGGGGCAAACAGCCACGCCTCCCCCCTGCATTTTCCTGCCCGTGTGGCCGAGGCCCGTGGCAAGCACTTGGAAGGGAGACCTCCAAGGAATACCAGGGCTGGGATGCAGAGGCAGGTAACAGGCAACCACCTCTCTGAAACGCCCAAGCCCCACTAGGGGTTGCTAGAGGTCAACCATGACTTCCAGGCATACACACGCACACACACTCACCCCCCCAAAAAAATCCCATTCCTTACTCCAAGGCATAGAGGTCATTTAGCTCAGGGGTCCCCAACCTTTTTGAGCCTGCAGGCACCTTTGGAATTCTGACACAGACTGTTGGGCACTGCCACAAAAACGGCCGCTACCAAACGGCTGCTGCCAGAGGCGGAGCCAGCCACAAAATGGCTGCCACAGCTTACCTTCAGTCACACCCTGAAGATTCTTGTGCTGTGGTGGCCGCTGCCGCCAAAGCAACATTTTTAAAAATCTGCAAAGCCAACCAAAATCTCCAGTGGCTGATCAGAAGCCTTGCTGGGCAAAAGCCCCACCTGGCATCGCCCACTTTCAAAAAAACACTTGGCAGGCTCCAGGAAAAGTGTCCGTGGTCACCCAAGTTTCTGCCCAGTCCTTTTTGTGAGGGGATGATTTTCCAAACTGCTGTTACACGTCTTTGTTTGGATCTAGACACAGTTACGGAAGGCTCCTCATCTAAAGCCACAGAGACCAGGCACATGGTTTCTGACTGAAAACAGTAGCAATTTCACATCCACAGTTCTTGCGTCACCGGCTTGACCCATTTCTCCTCACGGTCTCTCTGTTGACATAGCAAGGTGACGAAGCCATAAAGACAGCAAGTCAAAACTGCTCTCTCTCTCTCTCCTTCTTTTTTTTAAAAAATATAGTAATTACTTTTCTGGTTTTCAGTGTGACACGAAAACAGCATTTAGTGTGTGTTAAGCACCTTAACGACTGGGTGTGTCACCAACGAATGCGCAATAGCCTGTTGGGTCTCCCCCGGGGCTTCCAATCCAACGAGAAATAAAATGACAAAGGCAGGAAACCAACAGGTGATGATGGAGAAGAATGAAAACCTAATTATGAGCTCGGGGGAGTAAAAGAGAGAGAGAGGGGGAGAGAAAATGGAACCGCCCCTGTGGATCAGAAGAAAGGAACGAATAGGAAATGTGAAGTGTTCAGCCGGGAAATGCAGAAGTAAACAAACAATCTCTCGGGTGACGTAAACCGGCTGTAATGCTTCATAATGCCTCCCGATTGGAAGTTCTCAGGGAAAAGCCGCAAACAGGCTCTGCAAGGGGAGAGCGAGGGACACTCAGGAGGGTGTTCTTGCCGTGCCTGTCCATTCACAGGTTGAGCACTTAGCACTAGGGGGAGGATGCACGTCCCTCCCTCCATGACTGGAGGCAGGTTTCCTACTGCACAGGGGCCTGGGAGATAGAAACGGCCCAGAGGCCTTTGCAGCTCTGGGAGCTCTCCCTTTTGACTTCCTGCTTTAGCATTCCAGTCCCCTATGATGATGAGGACATCATTTTTTGGTGTTAGTTCCAGGAGGTGTTGTAGGTCTTCATAGAACCGGTCCACTTCAGCCTCTTCTGCCTCAGTGGTTGGGGCATAGACTTGGATTGCTGTGATGCTGAATGGTTTGCCTTGGAATCGGACCGGAAGCATTCTGTCATTTTTGAGATTGTATCCCAGTATCCCAGACGGGGACGGCAAAGGATGAGATGGTTAGACAGTGTCATCGATGCAACGAACATGAAGTTGAGCAAACTTCAGAGGACGGCGGAAGACCGGAAGGCCTGGCGGGAGCTGGTCCATGGGGTCGCAAAGAGTCGGACTCGACTGTGCGACTGAACAACAACAACAACAACTGCCTTTTGCACTCTCTTGTTGAATATAAAGGCCACACCATTTTTTCTACGGGATTCCTGGCCACAGTGGTAGATATAATGGTCTTCTGAGTTAAATTCGCCCATTCCTGTCCACTTTAGCTCACTGATTCCCAAGATGTCGATGTTCAGTCTTGCCATCTAATTTTTGACCACGTCAAGCTTACCTTGATTCATAGATCTTACATTCCAGGTTCCTATGCAGTGTTGTTCTTTGCAGCATCGGACTTTCCTTTCACCATCAGACACATCCACAACTGAGCGTACTTTCGGCTTTGGCCCAGCTGCTTCACTCTTTCTGGGGTTACTTGTACTTGCCCTCTGCTCTTCCCCAGTAGCATATTGGACACCTTCCGAACTGAGGGGTTCATCTTCCGGCGTCGTATCTTTTAGCCTTTTGATACTGTCCATGGGGTTTTCTTGGCAAAGATACTGGAGTGGGTTGCCATTTCCTTCTCCGGTTAATGAAACTGAAGCTCAAATACTTTGGCCACCAAATGAGAAGGGAGCACTCACTGGAGAAGACTCTGATGCTGGGAAAGATTGAAGGTCAAAGAAGACGGGGACGGCAAAGGATGAGATGGTTAGACAGTGTCATCGATGCAACGAACATGAAATTGAGCCAACTTCAGAGGACGGCGGAAGACAGGAGGGCCTGGCGTGATCTGGTCCATGGGGTCGCGAAGAGTCAGACTCGACTGTGCGACTGAACAACAAACGAGCTCTCCCTGCAAGGCCACTCAGTTCAGAACTGGACAGCGACAGCAGCTATGGCTCTCAGCCCCCCCTGTGTGCTCCTCTAGTACCACTGCTGGTTGAGCTGACAATGACACACTTTGTTGGTGCTGCTGGAGAGGTCTGACCCGAGTAGCCTCTGTGTCACTGGTTCTCAAAACGCTATGGGGGGTTGGCTTGGCTTGCTCCAGTGGCCTTCCATGGCAGTGGCCCTCCGAGAAATTTCCCCGTAAGTACATTGACCAATTCGTCAAGCCCCAGCTTTCCCTGACCCCCAAACTGCCATAGCCTTCGCTGCAACTGTGGGCTTTCCCACATAGTTTGTATCATCAGTGGAGGTCCCATATTGCATCAGTTTATCCCCTGCTTTCCACATGCATTTTTGTGGCTTTAATTTTCACTTCATTTTTGTTGGGGGGGGGGCCCTTGGTTTTTTAAAAATATTTATTTATTTCCTTCAATTTATATATGTGCATGTGTGCATACGTGTGTGCACCTGTAAGTCATGGCGACCTCTGGTGACCGACCCCTGCTGAGGGCCTGGAGGATATCCAGAGAGGTGGTTGAATAAAGCCTGCCCCTGCCTCCCATCTCTGGTATTCCAAGGAGGTCTCCCATGCAAGTACCTGTCAGATTCGACCCTGCTTCGCTGCCAAGATCTGATGAGACTGGGTTTGTCTGGGCTCCCCAGGTCAAGGCCACTTCATTTTTGTTTGTTTGTTTCCTCCTGTTTCCCCCCCAGTTCTTTTGAGACCACTTTTATCCCTTTTTTTCCTCCTGGAAGCAGATTCTGAGTCTCCTTTTTTTTCTGTTGGTTTTCTTTGTCCTCCCCACTCCCACCCACCTCCAGCCCACGTTTTGATGATCGAACTGTCATGGTCAAATTACTTCCTCTCCTCTCTGCCCCACCCTGAAGACAAGCGGTTTTGATTTCATTTTTTAACAAGCTCCTAAAATATCGATATATCACCGAAGCATTGTAACAATAGGCTTAGCAGGTTTTCTGAATTCCCAGCATTTTTAAAAGTCAGTCTCTAGCTCTTTCCATCACAGAGATACAAGGGAAAAGGCATATCTCCACAAGGGAGGAGGACAGAGACTTACTTTTTTCCTAATGAAAGCTAGGGATTCAGAGAACCATCTGAGCCTCTTGTCACAATGCTCTAGCAATATATTGATATTTTAGGGCCTTTAAAAAAGGGGGGGGGCTCATACACTAATGTACAACAGCATGCTTCTTTGAAAATCCTTGGGAGAAAATAAATTAGGTCCACAACTGTGAAAAAGTAGAGGAAGGACAGATGGTGCAGAGGAACCCTGGCCAAACCAATTCCAGTGCTTGTGGATCAATCGCCAAGTAAGTCAAGAGTAAGTTGAGCATGCGAAAAAGCCCTTTCTCTCTTGACCTAGGGCAGGTCCAGGTAGTCAGCTGTGCTGGTCTGAAGCAGTAGAACAAATTTAGAGTCCAGTGGGGCACCTTTAAGACCAACAAAGGTTTATTCGAGGTATGAGCTTTCCTGTGCATGCACACTTTTTCAAATGCAGTGGAACGGGAGGTAAGGATCAGACTTCAGCCCGTCTATAAATTTGAACCTTACCTCCCATTCCACCTTACCTCCCAAACCTTACCTCCCATTTGAAAAAGGGTGCCTTGCACACAAAAGCGCATACCTTGAATAAACCTTTTTTGGTCTTAAAGGTGCCACGGGACTCTGAATTTGACCTAGGGCAGTTGTAGTTTTCTGGTTTTCGTCCCTCAGTGTCCCAGTTTCCCCCCGATTTTTGGATTTGGGAGAAGCCTTGTTTAGATGTCCTTTGCACAAGACATGCATCGTCTTTCAAGCTTCAGCTGCATCCCCAGAAGTTAAATCTCAGAGTGGGGCAATGGATGCATCTTGTCCGTAGCATACATCCCCGTCAGTGGGTGCGCATGAGCACTAAGGCTCCAGGCAGGGCACAGCCTAGGCTTGCACATGTGGCCAAGGGCTGCAATCCTCCAAGTGGGGCCTGGAGATCTCTCAGAATCAGGGCTATTTTTGGGCAGGAACACACAGGAACGGAGTTCTGGCTGGCTTCAGAGTTGGCCATGCCCACTACAGCCAAAACCTCTGCGTGCGTGGCTACAGAGGGAAGGCCTGGAGAGTGACACACACACCCCGTGACTCTGAGGCAGGCAGGCTAGGGGCCTCCCTGGAAGGATCGGGGAGGCATTTAAATGCCTCCCTGTGCCTTCCCTGGCCTGTCCAAGGGCCAGCTTGCCCAGGTAAGTCAAGGGAAGGCAGCTTAAACTGCCTTCCCTTCCATTTAAGGTGGGGGGGCTTGCCTGGTCTCCCCACAGCTGTGGGGTGCCCGGGCAAGCCAAGGGAAGGCATGGGGTGTGGCCTAATATGCTAATAGGTTTCTGCTGTTGGGTGTGGCCTATTATGCTAATGAGTTCCTGCTGGGCTTTTTCTACAAAAAAAGCCCTCAGAATTACAACTGATCTCCATTCAACAAGAGATCAATTTCTCTGGCAATAAGGGCTGCTTTGGGAGGGTAAACTGTGTGTCCCTATGTCCCACTAAGGTCTATGTCCCTTCTCTAAACTCCACCCTCCAAATCTCCAGGATTGGTACAGCATGGCAGCTTCTGAGTTGTCTTGTGAACAGTTGATAATATCTTGCAGGACAATTTGGGTTTTTCCAGTAGTCCTTGAACTGAAACAACCAATATCCCCTTGGTTTTTAAAGCAATGGAAGACCAGGGTTATTGCAGGCTAAATTTAACAGTCGTAGTAGTAGAATTTTCAGCCTCTAGTTGCTGTTTCAGCCATAGACAGCAGTGGGAGGCTGTTGTGATACAAATGCGGCTGTTACCGAACAACCTTGTCTTTAGTTTCATCTGCAAAATGCTGGAGGATATGACACATACCTGGTTTGGGCCCCAGTGTGGATTTTTGCACCTCCCCGCCACTTCCTCCCTCCCACTTCCACATGTTTATCCGTTTAAATATCCCTGGCAAGTATAGCAAGGTTTTTAAATTTCTCTTTCTTTTTAGTGTTTTACACCGATATGTTGTGTATCCTAGAGCAGATTATGTCCTTATAATGTTGTTTGATCTCTGGATTGTAAATAAAGAAGAGTTATGATGATGGCTTACCATATTTACTCAAAAGGAAGACCGTCCTGAATGTGATACAACCGCTCCCTAAAATGTTATACACGAAAAGAATGTATGGCTGTTACCGAACAACCTTGTCTTTAGTTTCATCTGCAAAATGCTGGAGGATATGACACATACCTGGTTTGGGCCCCAGTGTGGATTTTTGCACCTCCCCGCCACTTCCTCCCTCCCACTTCCACATGTTTATCCGTTTAAATATCCCTGGCAAGTATAGCAAGGTTTTTAAATTTCTCTTTCTTTTTAGTGTTTTACACCGATATGTTGTGTATCCTAGAGCAGATTATGTCCTTATAATGTTGTTTGATCTCTGGATTGTAAATAAAGAAGAGTTATGATGATGGTTTACCATATTTACTCAAAAGGAAGACTGTCCTGAATGTGATACAACTGCCCCCTAAAATGTTATACACGAAAATAATGTAATTATTGGGCGTAATTGTAACTTGTATGCCAATGTAAGAGGACCCCTCTTTTCACAATGGTTTATTGCAGGGGGCAGTTTTGCATTTGAGTAAATACTGTAGTTTTTAAAGCTACATCTTAAGAAAACAAACAACCCCCACCCACCCCTTGAAACATTGTTCTTGGCAAGGAAGGGAGGGAGGTTGGGCTGGAGCTTTATGATTGCCACAATAGCCAGCTAATCAGCGCTTGGCACAGCCAGTTTTATTTAGTGTATTTCTCCCCATGTACAGAATTTCCCCCGCCTCCCTTTTTACTACCACAACAGTCCTGTGAGGTAAATTAAGTCTGAGGGAGACCAGGCCCAGAGTTACCCACTGAGGTTTCTGTCAGAGTGGTGATTTGAATCTGGGTCTCCCAGATCCCACTTGAACCTCAGCAGCATGCTGGTTCTCAAAAAAATAGGAACAACCACTCCATGCTGAGTCCTGTTTGCTGTGGAATTTTGTCTGTTTGTCCTCTCATCATCAGGTGTGCTGCTCAGACTCAGAACGCCTGCCTTTACCTCTAGTCTTGAACGTGTCCAGTGTTCCTCTAAAAGGACAGTAGCCCCAAACTTCATTTTGCTAGCTATTTTCATCCCTGCCCCTTTCTCTGTCAAAATGCAAAATACGTAAGGCTTTTCTTCCTGGATCGGTGTGTGTGTGTGGGGGTGCAGTACAGATTTCACTAACTTGGAAGTAGGAACCAGCCATCAAAGGCCATGAAGCAAATCTTCACAAAGGCCCTAGAGCAGGGTTCCCCAAACTTTTTGAGCCCAAGGGTTTCTGACACAGCATGGTGGGTGCAGCCACAAAATGGCTGCCACAAAATGACTTCCACAAGATGGCTGCCAAAGGAGGCAGGGCCAGCCACAGTATGGCTTGCACAGGTTACTTTCTGCCATAGGGTTGCCAGGTCCTACTAGACCTGTGTCCGGGGGGGGGGGGGGGGGACTCCTGATCATTCCTAGTGTTCTTCTGGTGTGCACGCTTTGCATGCGCACCGCAATGATGTCACCTGGAACTGGCATGATCACGTTTCTGCCGTTGGGGGCAATGCTCTAGGTTTCGGGCAAAACTCTATGGTTTTTTGGGCCTCAAAACCATAGAGTTTTGCCCAAACCCTAGAGCGTTGTCCCTAACATCAGAAATGCAATGCTGTCACCCCAGTGTGACATCTTCTTGGGGGTGGGGCTTCCCCCCACTGGCCAGTTGGGCTGCGGAAGATTGGGCCTCCCGAAATCAGGGGATCCTCTGGCCCCATCGGGGGAATGGCAACCGTATTCTGTCACAAAGTGGCAATTCTTGTGGAGGGGTGGCATCTGCTACCAAAGTGACACTCTAAAAAAAAATCTGCACAACCGATTAGGAGCCTTGTTAGGCAAAAGCCGCCACCACCCCCGGCTCCAAACACTGCCTGAAACCGCTTGGTAGTTGTCAGATAAGGTGCCAGGAGGTACCCCTGCCGTAGAGACAACATGTTGTATGTGTAAAGGGTAGGCTCGAAGCAGTCTCTTCACCGACCACTGTGGTGCTAAGGTTAGAGCAGGGTTCCCCAACGTGGTGCCCAGGAGCACTGTGCCCCCCACCAGTAGTTCCCTTGGTGCCAGAAAGTGGGCGGGGCCTTTGTAAGGCGTTTCTTGTTACTGGTTGCCAGGGCTTTTTTGTAGAAAAAGCCCAGCAGGAACTCATTAGCATATTAGGCCACACACCATGCCTTCCCTTGGCTTGCCTGAGCGCCCCGCGGCTGTGGGGAGCCCAGGCCGCCCCCCCTTCAAGGGAAGGGAAGGCAGTTTAAATTGCTTTCCCTTGGCTTGCCCAGGCGCCCCGCAGCTGTGGGGTGCCGGGGCAAGCTGGCCCTTGGACAGGCCTGGGGAGGCATGGGGAGGCGTTTAAATGCCTCCCCGATCCTTTCAGGGCCTCGGAGTCGCCGGGGGGCTCGCTCTCCAGGCCTTCCCTCTGTAGCCAGGCACGCAGAGGTTTTGGCTGTAGTGGGCGTGGCCAGGGCTCTTTGTAGGCCACACCCAACAGCAGGAACTCATTAGCATATTAGGCCACAACCCTGACAGCACAGCTCATTAGCACATTAGGCCGCACCCCCATATTACCAGAAGTGTGGTCATCCAGCCACACCCACCTTTTGCTTCTTATTCTGATTACCTTGTTTGTTGTCAACCAGGGCTCTTTTTGTAGCAGGAACCTTTGCATGTTAGGCCACACACCCCTAATGTAACCAGTCCTAATGAGTTCCTGCTGTTGGGTGTGGCCTATTATGCTAATGAGTTCCTGCTGGGCGTGGCCAACTTGGGAGCCAGCCAGAACTCCGTTCCTGTGCGTTCCTGCCCCAAAATAGCCCTGCTGGTTGCCATCTTGCCAATGAAAGGGTTTTCCACTGGAGGATCAGGATGATTGGTGAGCACCCAACCTTTCCTTAGCCAGTGTGTGGTTTCATTCCCCCTTCAGGACCACCTTTCCCCCCACGACCTGTGAGGAGGGACCTATCCACCTTGGCTCTGCCTCCCCTGGCAGCCATTTTGGGGTGTCGCCCACAACTCTCAACATTCCAAAAGTGCCCACGGCCTCAAAAAGGTTGGGGACCCCGGGGTTAGAGTGTCAGGCTAGGGTCTGGGGAACCTGGGTTCAAATCCCCACTCTGCCATGGAAGATCACTGGGCAACCGTGACCAGTCACTCTCTTTCACCTTAACCTGCTCCAGAGGGTTGTCGTGAGGATAAAACGGAGAAGGGGAGACCAGTGTTGCTGTGGCTCCCCACTTGGGGAGAAAAGTGGGGTATCGATCAATCAATAAAATGTGGACTTGGCTGCCGGAGGATGAAGCAGTGGTGGCCACTGGAAGAAGCAGCTGTAAAAGGGGTTTAGATCGATTCATGGAGGAGAGATCTATCAGTGGCTACTAGCCATGGTGACTGAGAGGAACCTCCACCTTCAGAGGCACTCAGGGGAAGGCCTTGGCCTCTGTGCCCTGTTGCGGACCTTCAGAGGGCCCGGTTGGCCACTGTGTGAGACAGGATGCTGGACTCGATGGACCACTGCATCTGATCCAGCAGGGCTCTTCTGGTGCTCTAATCAGGGCCTTGACCTCTCTGCCCTGTTATTGGCCCTCCAGAGGAACTGGTTGAGGCCACTGTGTGAGACAGGATGCTGGACTCGATGGACCACTGCATCTGATCCAGCAGGGCTCTTCTGATGTTCTTGTGAGGGGAAGGCCTCATCCTCTATGCCCTGTTGTCGGCCCGGCAGCAGATCTGGTTGCTCACTGTGTGAGACAGGATGCTGGACTCGATGGACCACTGCATCTGATCCAGCAGGGCTCTTCTGATGTTCTTGTGAGGGGAAGGCCTCATCCTCTATGCCCTGTTGTCGGCCCGGCAGCAGATCTGGTTGCTCACTGTGTGAGACAGGATGCTGGACTCGATGGACCACTGCATCTGATCCAGCAGGGCTCTTCTGATGTTCTTGTGAGGGGAAGGCCTCATCCTCTATGCCCTGTTGCTGGCCCTCCAGAGGAACTGCCTGGCCACTGTGTGTCTGTGGGCCAGGATGCTGGACTAGATGGGCTATTGGTCTCATCCAGCAGGGCTTTTCTTATGTTCTTATGAAGGGAAGTTCCCCATCTCTATGCCCTGTTGTCGGCCCGGCAGCAGATCTGGTTGCTCACTGTGTGAGACAGGATGCTGGACTAATGAACCATTGGTCTGATCCAGCGGGGCTCTTGTTACATTCTTATGTTAGAGAGCCAGCGTGGTGTAGTGCTTAGGAGCAGCGGACTCTAATCTGGAGAATCGGGTTTGATTCCCCCACTCCTCCACATGCAGCCGGCTGGGTGACGTTGGGCCGGTCACAGTTCTCTCAGAGCTCTCTCAGCCCCACCTGCCTCACAGGGTGTCCGTTGTGGGGAGAGGAGGGGAAGGCGATGGTAAGCCACTCCAAGGCTCCTTCGGGTTGTGAAGAGCGGGGTATCAAGCCAACTCTTCACTTTCTTAACTAAATCTCCCACAGCTGACAATCCTTCTTTCTGTTTTCTTCCCACCCCTAGCGTCGATGCCGAAGCTCCGCTGAGCAGACCAGGTAGCCAGGCCTTCAGCCGAGCAAGCAGCATGCATTCCCTCATCCCCTACCAAACACGGAGCGGGGCCCAGTACACTAAAGGCCGCAAGCATATCCCCCCCATCGTTCAGGTAAAGATGACCTCACCCCCTGCCAGTGAATTGAGTCTTATTCTAGCCGCTGATTTCCAATCTCCCGATGTTTCCGATCAGAGCGATGCGCCTGACCCCATCTACACCATCAAGGGGAGGTCGCCCTACACCCCAGTGAACTCCTCCCCCATCTACACCAAGACTAGGCAGTCCAACAACTCGCCTTCCCAAGCCCACATCTACACCGACCCGCGCAATTACAACCCTCCCGCTTCGGACTCAGACAGCACCCAGTGGAACGACGGAAGTACCCCCAGATCTTACAACGGCGCCGTGGTCATGATGCGATCGGCAAGCAAAGAAGGGCTTTTGATATGAGCCCGGGGTGGGGTACGGGTGGGAGGGAACGGGAGGAAGGGTGTGTGTGGAAATGACTCTGACACTGGCAGAAGGCTTTGCCATCTTTCTGCCCTTCAAGTCAGGAAATGAGATTTCAGCCTGTCGGCCCTCATGGAACATGGCCGGTTTACATATTTATTAGGAAAGTGTCATGGAGACCTCCATGGTCCCTAAACAGTGACGTGGGGGAAAGCAGGGAAGGGCTTCTATGGCAAGCAAGTGCTAGACCTTCTTTTATTAAGTGAGCAAGGGGTCTTTTAAACGTTACTCCAGTGCTGCTCTATGAGTGGCTGTTGGGTACCATGTGACTGAAACGATCATGTGAACAATTGCATTGTTCTTCCTTATGGAATCAGCAGCATCCTCTCCCCGCCATGGACAAGCCATTTCCATGTGGGCAGAGGAAAGTGACCACGGGTGGCAGGTTCTCCTATGAGCACCATGTTCCGAGTTGGTTATTGTGTGGCCCTTGGCTCACTCGCCACTTCTCTCCAAGGAAATATAGTCCCACTACTGCCACCAATGTTATGGACTCCCAACTTCACCCAAGCAGTGAAGCAAGCCTGGGGCATCATTTCCTGGGTTTGGTTTCCTTTGGATGAGAGCACTGTTGACTGAGGGGAACCTCCACATTCAGAGGCACTAATCCTCTGAATCCCAGAGCCAGGAGGCAACATGAGGGGAAGGCCTCTGCCCTGTTGTTGGCCCTCCAGAGGAACTGGTTAAGGTCACTGTGTGAGACAGGATGCTGGACTAGGACCCTCACTGGTCTGATCCTACAGGGCTGTTCTTAAGTTCTTATGATTTATGGCATTTTTGTAATGCCTGCTTTATTTCCAAGCGTGTCACAATGTATGTGAGTTCTTTGAGAGAGGTTTCTTCAAGACTATTTTGGATCTCAGGCCACGATGCCAAATTCTCTCAGACCTACATCTGATAGGTTATAGCACTGATATGTAGCAGGTGTTTTTTTTTTTAAATGAATGGTTCTCACAACAAAATAAGAAATTAAAATAGTAAATAAATGGTATAGAGCATATAGTATTTGATTCACATATTACAAAGTGCTCGGGTCTTGCACGTCCTATCAAGATACCTTTTGTGGGAGTTTCATGCTTGGAACTTAATGCCCAGTTGCGTACAAGTCTGATTTGGATTGAATCTGTGGTCCAAGGGGGGGGGGAGGCTTAAGTCTTCTCTCTGTGCTGTTTTCTCAACCTGGAACAGCCCCGGAGGCCTCTCTTTTGCTCTGTTGGGGAGACTTATATGTATCCCAGGGGTCATTTCCTGCAGGAGTGCACAGGAGCGGAGCTCCGGCAGTAAAGAGCCCAGGGGGCGGGCACATGCAACAAGCCCCACCCCCTGCTCCCAGCAGCCCTCAGTCAGAGCAAGAAGCAGCCAGGTAAACTGCAGAGCCCCCCCCCGGCCCCCCCCGGTCCAAAACAGTCCAGTGGCACCTTTAAGACCAAGTTTTATTCAGGCACAAGCTCTCCCTCCTCTGCGAGGACAGATCTGCACGTCCCCCCATCCCCCAATAGCTAGCAATCCAAAACAGTCCAGTGGAGCCTGAGCGGTGGGTGTTGCCTTCTGACACACTTCCGGTGATGTCAGGAGGTGTGGCATATGCAAATAAGTTATGCTAATGAGTTATGCTAATGTGCTCCTGCACCTGTTTTTCTACAAAATGACCCCTCATTATCCCAACAAATAAGTTCCTCCAAAGGGACAAGAATTGGGGACCTTTCTTCCTGTAGACTGTGGGCCCAATCCAAGTCGGGCCTGCTTGCACCCAGCAATTATGTTGTAAGCATAGTTTCAAAGAGTAGCCATATTGGTCTGCAGTAGAACAGCTAGGCTGAAGTCCTAGTGCCCTAGGGAGCCAGTTTGATGTGGTGGTTAACAGCAGTGGACTCTATTCTGGAGAACCGGGTTTGATTCCCCACTCCTCCACATGCAGCCAGCTGGGTGACCTTGGGCCAGTCACAAGTTCTCTCAGAGCTGTTCTCTCAAGAGCAGTTCTCTCAGAGCTCTCTCAGCCCTACCTACCTCACAAGGTGTCTGTGGTGGGGAGGGGGAGGGAAAGGAGATGGTAAGCCGCTCTGAGACTCCGAGTGAAGGGTGGGGTGTAAATCCAATCCTTCTTCCAATTCCTTTTCCACATGCAGCCAACTGGATGACTTTGGGTCAGTCACAGTTCTCTCAGAGCTGTTCTCTCAGGAGCAGTTCTCTCAGAGCTCTCTCAGCCCTGCCTACCTCACAGGGTGTCTGTCGTGGGGAAAAGAAGGGGAAGGAGATTGTGAGCCGCTCTGAGACTCCTTTGGGTAGTGAAGGGCATGGTATAAATCCAGTCCCTTCTTCCTCTTCCACATGCAGCCAGCTGGATGACCTTGGGTCACTCACAGTTCTCTCAGAGCTGTTCTCTCAGGAGCAGTTCTCTCAGAGCTCTCTCAGCCTCACCTGCCTCACAGGGTGTCTGTTGTGGGGAGAGGAAGGGAAGGCGATTGTAAGCTGCTCTGAGACATTGAGTGAAGGGCAGGGTATAAATCCAATCTCTTCTTCCTCTTCTGAGAGACCCACAAGACTTGGTTGGGTGTAAGCTTTTGAAAGTCAAAGCTCCCTTTTGTCAGGAATGGAGATCCCTCAGCCCTTATATCCTCCTCCAACTTTCTGTCTGGGCTATAAAAGGGATCTCCATTCCTATTTTGTATCTGAGGAGGGGAGCCTTGACTCTCAGAAGCTTATTCCCCGGAAATCTTGGTGGTCTCCATGGTGCTACTGGACTGGAATCCAGCTGTTCTGAGCACAAAATTCATAGAGCACATCTGGTCAATGGGAGGACTTTGTAATGTGTGAATTGGCCCTGGCCCCTGGGATTGTTCGTACGTTATCGTCCAGGAGGAGCTAATGTGTGTTTAGGATGTGGCCTTGTGCTCTCTGGCCTTCCCTCTGCACTAATTGTATATGCACATTATAAAAGGAAATGCAAATTCTATGGAGGCATATCTCCCTATCTGAAAACAGGAAAAATCCACCACAGTCATTTCAGAGAGACTGTAAACTCTCTGTCGCAAGATCCGTTTGTGGATGTGCTCTCTCTGTCTGTACATTATCGCTGTTGAACATTCATCCATTTGCAAGCCCTTTTGATAGCAAATGTGTTTATTTTGAACCCGTGACGGTCCAGGAGACTGTTTTTATAACTGTACACAAGATTCAGTATTATTATTTGTCTTAATTTCTCTGTGTTATAAGATTTGTATGTGGTTAGTCTCCTGCTGTCCTTTTAATATGGATAATTTTATTTTTGCCAAGATAGACTTCTGGAGGGAAAAAAAAGATTGTATAGATTGAACAGTATTGGACTTCCAAATATTTTTGTGGTTAAATAAATCTGCTGTTGCCCCTTTAAGACTGTGTCTCGTTTCTAGAGCAAAGGGGGTGGAGTTACATTGGTGTCAGAACCCACAGCTAACAACGAAGTACACACATTCAGGAACGGTTATACTTTTATTGCAAAGCTGTAGATGCAGTAACACAGGCACTGTTAAGAATGGCAGCAACCCATAGAGCCTAATAGGATATAGGGTATTCATATGCACACACACACCCCCCCATGGCATGGGCCAATTAGAAGAAGAAGAGAAGAGATTGGATTTATACCCCGCCCTTCACTTGGAGTCTCAGAGTGGCTTACAAACTCCTTTCCCTTCCCCTCCCCACAACAGACACCCTGTGAGGTGGGTGGGGCTGAGAGAACTCTGACACAAACTGCTCTTTTTCAAGCTGTGCCAGAGCTTGTGACTGATCGAAGGTCACATCAGCAGGTACCCTCCCGTGCGCGGGACAAGTTAGGAAACCGTTAGGTGGCCAAAGCTGGGAATTAGGAGTCTCTCACGGTACATAGGAGACTTCCAGACAACACAACCTCCTCCTGCACATCTGTAGAGATAAGCGTTTCAGCAAAGGCATACCAATGGTCCCTCTAAGCTGTGGAGTCTTGTGAGCAAACACTCTACTTTGTGAGCCACTGGCATTTAAGTTGTGAGCCAGCAATTTGGCTCCTGCATAAATTACTTTGCTCTGGAGCCCTCCTTCCTGAGCTAAGACAAAAATGTGTGAGCCGGAGGCTAAAAAACTGTGAGCTAGCTCACACTAACTCAGCTTAGAGGGAACACTGGGCATAATAGCAGGGATAGGAATGCAATAGCACTTAACAAGATACCGAATGAACTCCCCAACCCCCATGGCAGCATAGCTGACAATTGGGTCTGCTTCAACTGACCAGCTTGGCAAAAGAAGTTCAATTTACGAAGAATCTGGTGGGAGTTTTGGAGCGGGAATGTGGGAGGGGTGCCCTATGCACCACGATATCTCTTCCAGGGGAAACCTGGAATTTAGGTTGGGTAGCTCTAGGAGTTGCAGGAGACTCTGTGGTAAAACCATAGAGCTTCCAGAGATTCCTAGAGCTGCTCAAATCACCCTGGGGTTTTCTCTGGAAGTGATGTTCCAGCGCACAGGATGCCAATGTTATTTTTTTTCCCCCTGCTTCCACTCAGAGCAGTGGCAGGCAAAGAGGTCTGCTAGCGGGAGACCTGAAAAAGTGCTTACTTTGGTGCTTTCTTTTGTCTTCATGTATCATTTAAAAAATTTAATTATGGCCAGCTAGGGTTGCTAGCCACTGACTGGCAACTGGCGGGAGTCGAGGGGGCAGGGACATGGGGGTCGCTGTTCTTAAAGGCATTGCATCACCTTGGGGGGGGGGAGACCTGGAAGTGAAGTCATGCCTATCTAGGAATCACCAAAAAAAGCCTCTATGGTAAAACTCCATGCTTTCCCTGGAAGTGACATCACATCAGCACAGCCCCTCCCCCCCATTATTTTTCTCCTGCCAGCCACAAGTGCAGCAGTAGGAAATGGGAACCCAGGGACGGAGAAATCTTGCCCTGAGCAGGAAACTGTCTGTCTAGCACCTCAAAAGGAGAGAATGGTCTGGGCCCCCCTCTTTTTCTTTTCTTCCATCAGACCCACACAAAAGCATCTAAGAGTGGGCTCTTTTGCCATGAAAAGTTGAACCACAGCCTATTAGCGTTGAAAGTGCCACAGTACTTGTTTTATTTTTCCCCCAATGGTAACTTGGGCCCTGGTCACACTAGTGGGAAAAGCTGCGGCAGAAGTGTGGCTTTTTAGAGCTGCAGCAAATTGAAGCGCAGCAGCGGGATCAGACAGATCCCCGAGCCGCGCCACATTTGCTCCCCGGCACGGTCACATTCTGAGGGGGAAGCAATGGGACGAAGGGCGAGGCGAGGCAGCTGCGCAGTTGTGCGCATGCACAGTGTGGCAGGGCCTCGCATACCACGGGATACGGGCGCGTCGTCGATCACACGGCCGCCTGTGCTGCGCGTTTCCCAGTAAGTCGTAGTCTTTTGCAGGTCTCTTTTAAATCCGCGTTTTCGGCCGGTAGCAACGGTTTGGGGGCGGGTGTGCGACGCTTGCCAGATGTTGGCATCTGATCGCGCCGGTTTAATCCGCTTTCAACCTGTCCGTTTCGCAGGGCAAATCCTCCGGTGTGACCGGGGTCTTAGTTACCTATCTGGAGAGTGGCTGATCATTTGATTTCACAAGACTGTATTTCAAAACCCCGGGTATTAATGGAAGGGTATTTAATTTCTTAACTGGTGCTTAATTTCTTTAGAAGTGCGAACGCAAAACAACATATTAAGCACCAGTAATTACTATCTGGGATTTTGAAACTGGCTATTATGTAACAGTGAAACCATTTGTCCCTTTCTGTGGCAGCCTGTTTCAGCGAAAACAAGGAAGAGTTGTGTGGCGCCTTAAAAAGTAGAGCTGGCAGGCTCCCAACAGGGGTGGGGGAACCCTTTCCTGTTTCCCTTTTCCCACCACCACTCCAGTGGCCAGAAGGGGGGGGGGAGTCTGAAAAATTGCTGTTAGCTGACAGTGTTTCATCACATCTCCAGCAACCAGGGTTTTTGTTGTAGAAAAAGCCCAGCAGGAACGCATTAGCATAATAGGCCACACCCAACTGCAGGAAATATTAGCATATTAGGCCACACCCTGACAGTACAGCTCATTAACATATTAGGCCACACCCCCATGCCTTCCCTTTGCTTGCCCAGGCAAGCTCCCCCACCTTGAAGGGAAGGGAAGGCAGTTTAAACTGCCTTCCCTTGGCTTGCCCAGGCGCCCCCTAGCTGTGGGGCGCCCGGGCAAGCCGGCCCTTGGACAGGCCAGGGACGGCACATGGAGACATTTAAATGCTTCCCCGATCCTTCCAGCCCCCCAGCCCACCCACCTCAGAGTCGCTGGGGGGGTGTCGCTCTCCAGGCCTTCCCTCTGTAGCCACGTATGCAGAGGTTTTGGCTGTAGTGGGCGTGGCCAACTCTGGAGCCAGCCGGAACTCCGTTCCTGTGCGTTCCTGCCCAAAAATAGCCCTGCCAGCAACTCTGTGGCAAAACCATCAGCTGACAGCAAACCCCATGTCTCAAGCCAACCGCCCTCTCTGTTTTCCCCTCTTCAGCTGACTCTCAGTTACTCTTAATATTCAATATCTCCTAGAACATGCTCCATTTTCATCGGAATGTCTTTGATTTCTTTGTTTACAAGGTAATATTTTTCTGCATACGCTCAGTTACCCACATGGCCTACACGTGTGTGTCCCTTGATTATAGGAGCGTCCCCTATGTGTGTCAAGGACACATGCACATGTACATCCTGGACAAATATTGTTGAGACCTTCTGCCAGGTGTATGCCAGGGTCCCAGGCTAAGATCTTGGAAGCTAAGCAGGGCTGGCCTTGGCTAGTATTGGGAAGGGTGACCTCTAAGGAATACCAGAGTCATGACACAGAGGCAGACAATGGCAAACCACCTCTGAAATGTCACTCGCCTTAAAAACAAGTCTAGCTCGCCACCTAGTGGTGCATAACGCTAAAGAGCTAGACCTTCTAGCTGCCAGACAATCTTAGGATCTCCTGGCTGTTCCACACAGAATGCCATACAATAATTGATAAGTGATTGACCAGGGTTCTGGATCTGAGCAGCACTTCGTCCCCAGAAATAAACAGGCATAGGTGGACTGTTTAATTGTTTATTAAGAATATTAGTAGCATAGGATATTAGTAAGAAGCGAATACAAGGTAAAACAAGCATATACACACACGAACAATTATCTATAAATCCTAACTTCTACTATATTCTCACTTATGCAAGCTAGATTTGAGTCTAGTATTACCATAGAGTCCAACAATATTTTGGGGGTATAAGCTTTCTAGAATCAAATCTCCCGTCATCAGATATCTCAAAAGCTCATATCCCTAAAATTTCGTTGGTCTGGTCTAGAATTTAGACTTCCATTCTCCATCTGGCATTTGCTCCACATTTCATCAGCACTTGACCTGGTTCCCTCTTGCCTCGGAATATCTGTTTTCATTGCATTGGCTTGGATCTCGGTTTCTGCATCGGCTAGTGTCAGCTTGCCATCTGTTTTGTTTCCAACACTCGCTTCTGCATTGGTATGCAGATTTTCCTGTGTCAGTATGGAGATCAATGGAGCCGCATCAAGTTTTCTGCTTATCGTTCCCTTCAAATCAGAAGCGGAGGAAGGAAAAGGTGCCGCCCAAAACCACATTCAGATACCCTGGGG
>NW_015175028.1:0-4641 GCF_001447785.1 Gekko japonicus | reverse complement strand
AGTATGGTCTCAAGGAGAGGGAAATTGGCTGACAATGGTCCATTCTGCATCTGGCATTCCCTCCACATTTTATCAGCACTCGACCTGGTTCCCCCTTGTCTCGGACTATCTGTTTTCAATTGCATTGCCTCAGATAATTGGTATGCAGATTTTCCTGTGTCAGGCTTGCCTCAGCGGTCATTAGCAGCCTGGGCCAAGTAATTCATGGCAAGGTGATAAATACAGAGGGGGGAACTGACAGAGATCAATGAAGCCATGTCAAGTGGTCTGCTTATGGTTCCCTTGGAATCAGAAGTGGAGGAAGGAAAAGGTGCCGCTCAAAACCACATTCAGATACCCTGGGGCAATGTCGTACTGACTACAAAGTCACCCCTGAACAGCCATAAATCTATGTAGAAGGTACCGTAAAACCTGATGAACAAAGAAAGTGAAAGTGGCATGCAGTTTAGAGGGAGATTAACCTCCCGATGTGGCTGTGGAACAACTGCGACTAAACAGATGGGTGCAGAATCACCCCATGTCTCTTTGATGTGGTTTACAGCTCAAATGGAGTAACAAACTAGGGTCCTTGTCACACGTGCCGGAAAACGCAGGGGGGGAAGCAAGCTTATTTGCGTCGCAGTAATTTGACCTGCCACTGCATGATCAGACGCAGCGGCGGGTGAATTGGGGTTTTTTCTTCATGGTGTGTTTCTGGCGCGCTTCATCAAGGAATCAGCGACGCAATTGGAGCGCGCTGGAGCAATCACACGGGAAACTCCGTCTGCGACCCATCGCAACCCGTTTGATACTGTACTTTCCCAGGTATTTTTTAAATCCGTGTCTTAAGCTCCGCGTCTCAAGCGGAGTGAGACAGGCTACCGCCGAGGACATTTGCCAGATGTTCTTGTGTGATCGCGCCCTTAAAATCCGCCCGGTGGTCGTGCCTCTCGCGTGGCTACTTTTGCGTTTGGTGGCATGAGATTCCAGAGGGGAAAACATATTATAGGGAATAAAATATCAACCTGAGAGATTGTTGTTACGTGTCTTGTTCTGAACCTGGGGAGAGACCCAATTAAGGGATAAAAATGCAGTGCTTTCGGGGGGGGGTATCTATAAGGGTCCCAGCTGCATTGTGGGATTCTGATCAAAAGCCTGGACTGTGGGTTGCACCCCCTCCAGTAGAAATATTGGACGTTCCATGTGCAATGTCCTTGCCTCAGCCTCCAGACTTTGTGGCAAGAGAGACTAGACAGCTAGATAGGTACACTGGCCTTTCTTCCTGTGTTTACTCTTCTGCCACTGTCCCCTTTGATGTGTAAATTGTGTTCTCAGGGACGATTCCCCTTCCTTCCATTCACTCTCTCAGATGAAGACGAACTCTCTCCCTACACACACCAACAGGGACGACATGACGTCCTCCCTTGGAACCATGAGGCTGATGGCCCCCTCGCTATCGGCTCCCATCCTTAGCTAGTAAGTTTGTACCTGTCCCTACTCTTTCCTATCCAAAAGCGTAAAGAGAGAAGTATTTCTCTCCTAAACTTGCAATGTGGCTCCATGTAGCTTTGTAAGCTGAATAACCTGGTAAAGTAACGCTGCTGCACTTGTAGCTTTATTTAAGCACTCTGCTAACTAGCGGTGACTGGACTAACCACACCAGTCACAGCCAATTTATGGTGACCCAACCAAGGGGCTTTCCAGGCAAGTGAGAAGCAGAGGTGGTTTGCCATTGCCTTCCTCTGCAGAGTCTTCCTTGGTGGTCTCCCTTCCTTCCAAGTACCAACTCTGCTTAGCTTCTGAGATCTGGACATGATCAAGCTATACCAGGGTTGTCAAACATGCGGCCCGGGGTCCCAATCAGGCCCCTGGAGGGCTTCTATCAGGCCCGCGGTGGAACTGGCTGTCTCCTGCTTCTTCTTCCAGTTCTGCTGCTGCTGCGCCATTGTAGGTTTGCAGCTTATAGATACACACCTGAACAGCATACTCAAGATTGCAACAGCACAGACATTCTGATGCAATAATTCAGAGCAAGTGGTGTCAGTTATCAGACACTGTTAACAGGGCTCTTTTTGTAGAAAAAGCCCAGCAGGAACACATTAGCATAATAGGCCACACCCAACAGCAGGAACTCATTAGCATATTGGGCCACACCCCTGACAGCACAGCTCATTAGCACATTAGGCCACATGTTACCAGAAGTGTGGTTATCCAGCCACACCCATCTTTTGCTTGTTATTCTGTTTACCTTGTTTGTTGTCAAAACCCAGGGCCTTTTTTTGTAGCAGGAACTCCTTTGCATGTTAGGCCACACACCCCTAATGTAGCCAATCCTAATGAGTTTCTGCTGTTGGGTGTGGCCTATTATGCTAATGAGTTGCTGCTGGGCGTGGCCAACTTGGGAGCCAGCTGGAATGCCGTTCCTGTGCGTTCCTGCCCAAAAATAGCCCTGGAATAAACAAAATATTGCAAGAGTGCTAATGTTTTAAGCATGTTTTTATTTTAAGTTAAAAAAAACCCCTTTGTGTTTGTGTCCTTTATAAAGTTTATATCTCCGCTACGTGGCATTACATTTTATGACACACATGGCCCGGCCCAGCAAGGTCTCATTTATGTCAGATCTGGCCCCAATAACAAATGAGTTTGACATCCCTGGGCTATACCATGCTGCCTTTCCTTCAGAAACCCGTAGCCCAATAAAACAAAGGTCATGCCTTTTCTGGTCCACAGACCAAGTTAGCATCTCAATCCCAGAGCTGCTCCAGCTTATCTACAGAAAAAAATGGTAACCTTTTCACAGAAACAAACAACCAGCAAAAAGTTCACAAACTTGTTAAGGACGGTGGCCGTGATTAGTTATGTGGGACAGCATTACCAGTCAGGGCCAGTCAGGGCCAAGAGTTCTCCTGAAACTACAACAAATCCCCAGACAACCAAGATCAGTTCCCCTGAAGGATATCACAGCTTCGAAAGGTGGGATGTGTGTTATACCACTGAGTCTAGGAGAAATAGAAGTCCTAGAGTGACATGACATTCCCGCTGAGCTTCTTTCTCTCCCCAAACTCTGCCATGTTCAGATACCACCCCCAAATCTCCAAGGGTTTTCCAAGCTGAAGTTGATATTTAGGACCTTGCAACAAATACCCCCCCCCCCAAATCTCCAGGAGTTTTCCAAGCTGAAGTTGATATTTAGGACCTTGCAAATTTCGCACTGCAGATGTTCCAGACACATGAAACTGACTTATACCGAATCAGGTCATTGGGCCATCAAGATCAGTCTTGTCTACTCAGACTGGCAGCTGCTCTCCAGCGTCCCAAGCAGAAGACTTTCACATCACCTACTGCCTAGTTCTTTTTTATTGGAGATGCCAGGGATTGAACATGGGACGTTCTGCATGCCAAGCAGATGCCCTAACACTGAGCCATAGCTCCCCCCCCCAGTGGACTGTTGTAAAGCAAGGAGCTGGTTTGCATCAGAGAAGAAATACACTCTTCTTTAAAACAAAATCTCTACTGCTGACTTAACCTCCCGATGTGGCTGTGGAACAACTGCGACTAAACAGATGGGTGCAGAATCACCCCATGTCTCTTTGATGTGGTTTACAGCTCAAATGGAGTAACAAACTAGGGTCCTTTGAGCTTCATCAAGGAATCAGCAACGCAATTGGAGCGCACTGGAGCAATCACACAGGAAACTCCGTCTGCGGCCCATCGCAACCCCTTTGATACTGTACTTTCCCAGGTATTTTTAAACTCCGTGTCTTAAGCTCCACGTCTCAAGTGAGACAGGTTGCCGACGAAGACACTTGCCAGATGTTCCTGTGTGATCGCGCCCTTATAATCCGCCCGGTGGTCGTGCCTCTCGTGTGGCTACTTTTGCGTGTGATAAGGACCTAAGTTATATATTGCGGCCATTTGGTGGCATGAGATTCCAGAGGGGAAAACATATTATAGGGAATAAAATATCAACCTGAGAGATTGTTGTTACGTGTCTTGTTCTGAACCTGGGGAGAGACCCAATTAAGGGATAAAAATGCAGTGCTTTCGGGGGGGGGTATCTATAAGGGTCCCAGCTGCATTGTGGGATTCTGATCAAAAGCCTGGACTGTGGGTTGCACCCCCTCCAGTAGAAATATTGGACATTCCAGGTGCGATGTCCTTGCCTCAGCCTCCAGACTTTGTGGCAAGAGAGACTAGACAGCTAGATAGGTACACTGGCCTTTCTTCCCGTGTTTACTCTTCTGCCACTGTCCCCTTTGATGTGTAAATTGTGTTCTCAGGGACGATTCCCCTTCCTTCCATTCACTCTCTCAGATGAAGACGAACTCTCTCCCTACACACACCAACAGGGACGACATGACGTCCTCCCTTGGAACCATGAGGCTGATGGCCCCCTCGCTATCGGCTCCCATCCTTAGCTAGTAAGTTTGTACCTGTCCCTACTCTTTCCTATCCAAAAGCGTAAAGAGAGAAGTATTTCTCTCCTAAACTTGCAATGTGGCTCCATGTAGCTTTGTAAGCCGAATAACCTGGTAAAGTAGCGCTGCTGCATTTGTAGCTTTATTTAAGCACTCTGCTAACTAGCGGTGACTGGACTAACCACACCAGTCACAGCCAATTTATGGTGACCCCACCAAAGAAGAAGAAAAAGAGATTGGATTT
>NW_015175027.1:21284-41407 GCF_001447785.1 Gekko japonicus | reverse complement strand
AAAACCTACCCACTATCAAGCAGGCAGAGTAGGATGCGTGGCTGGTGAAGACACAGTTGAAGGATGCCAGCTGCCTGGTGGATCACAATCACCCAAGGGCCCCCTGAAAAAGAGCAGCTTTGCATGCCTTGTGGAACCTAGGGAGATCCCACAAGGCATGCACCTCTTCAGGCAGCTGGTTCCACAGGATGGGGGCCACTAGTGAGAAGGCCCTCACCCTTGTTGACGCAAGGTAGACAGTTTGTGGACCAGGGACCTTCAATAAATGATGAGATGAAGATCAGAGAAGACAAGGAGGATCATGCTGGGAAAGGCAGTCTTGAAGGCGCAGGAGGGTCCCAAACCGTTCACGGCTTTAAATGTAAGTACCAATGTTAAGTCGCTCGCTTAACAAAACAGTCGGAGAGTGATTCAGCAAGAACACAGGTTTATTCTTCAACTCGAACACAACTCCAACACGGATCAACATCTGATAGCCAGAACAGCTTTTACATTGCAGCTGTCCTGCTTTTAAACTCTCCTGGCTAATGTAGCCACGCCCACTGTACAAATACCAACCAATACGGTTGTTCATATAAGGACCAATCACAGACGTTCCCGCTCGGGGAGCTTGCTGTAAAATGATTGGCTAGGTGCTTCCTGGGCTAGCAATGCGATTGGATGGATTTGGATCCTAGCCCAGGATGAAGTTCAACACGGCAAGTCAATTAGATGTTTCACATACATCATGCATTCAATGGCAGCTATTGAATACATTACAACCAACATTTTGAATTGGCACCGGAAACTAATTGGGAGCCAGTGCAGCTGCTGTGACCAGGACACTCCTGACAGCAACCTGGCCGCTGTGTTCTGGACTACCTGCAGTTTCCAAAACATCTTCAAAGGTAGCCCTGCAAAGAGTGCATTGCAGTAGTCCAGCCACGAGGTGACCATTGCATAAATTACTGTGGCAAGGTTCTCCTGAGACAGATAGGGAGCCAGTTGGTGGGCCTGGCATAGATGGTAAAATGCAGCTGTGAGGGTAAAATGAGAAAGGGAGCTATGAGCCGCTTGGTGGAAAGGTGAGATTTTTTTTTTAAAAAAAAATAGAGGTGACATTTTAAAAAATAAACATGCCTGCTGCATGCGGGGCTGCCTGGTCTTGCTGCTCTGCCTCCAAATGTGATTTAAAGCTGATTGAAACGTGGTGCTGGCAAAGCCAAAGCATTTTTGCTGAACTTTGCACTTGGGTTGTTGCTCATTTAAATACGTGCTCGGCCAGCACACCAGGGGTCTGTGGTGGCCTGGCTTGATTCTTGTACTGGTAAGCTAATTAGGCACATGTAGCTTCTTTGCATGGATCCAGGATAAACAAGACTATGCATGAGTGCATAATCCTACGGGCAAGCTCTTTTCCCTCACCATTGTAGTATGAATGGGAATATAAAGATTTTTATATATAGGTTTTTTTCTTCTTGATTGTTCATATTCATGTTTCTCTAGTTTTTATAGATTTATTCTTTAAGTAATATTTTATTAGGATGTTAGAAAGGCCTGTTATATAGAAGGCTCTCTTCTTGTAGGTCTGATATTGTTAGCAGACAACATTATAGGTACAAAGTTCATGATTCTGTAGTTCTTAGGGCAAACCTTACAATGTCTGGGTCAGATAAGATTTTAGTCTCATGTCAGTAATGAATACTTTTGTTTGGGATATGAAGATTCCTTGCCCATTATCATTTAGGTTAGGTTAAGTAAACACTTAGTTTGATGTAGATATGTTTCTTTATATCTGGCCAATCAGAGGATTATTACTCAAATTACCACTGTCTTTTGTAACCAATTATGCTGTTTGAATATTGTTTTCTTGATGATGTCAGTCCATGTATAAAATATCATGTATTTCCTGAATATGTTCAGAATATGCTCAAGAAGACGACGAAGAAGAAAAAGAAGAAAGTTGTCAATTTTTGATGAGTTATTTGGTCTAATTTCCTATTAATTGAAGCATATTTCCTGAATATGCTGAGAAGAAAGTAGTCATTTTAGGATGGACTATTTGGTCCAATTGTTGTTCTGTTAATTGAAATAAAACATAGTGCTTCCTCCTCATTTGACTTCATTTTTGACATGGAATCTAATATGTCCAACACCATCATTAGTCCTCCATCATAGCATGGAGGGGAATGTCACCACTCACTTATTATTGCAGATTATGCTTCCCTTAAACGTGTGCAAGAGCAGTTGACAAATGGCCGACAGCACCTGTAGGTATTCATTTATTCTGTGGCTGCTTCGCTTGCCCTGGCTTCAGAAGTGCATTTTCTTTCCCTGATCCCTTTGCTAACACAGTGCAAGAAAAGCTGGTGGAGGCTGAAATTGTTAGACCGCCGCTAACAAAGATCCGGAGAGTGATTTCAGCAAAAGTGAACAGTTTTATTGAAGGTTCGAACAAGCGCTTGAAGAAGTCATAACCAGAACAGATTAACATTGGGAGCTAGGCTCCTTTTAAACATTCCCGGGCTAACGTAGCCACGCCTCTGTACAATAAACAACCAATGAGGTTGTGCGGATAACGTCCAATTAGAGTCCTTCCCTCATAGGGAACTGGTGCAGTCCTGATTGGTCGCTGTTGTGAAGCGACCAATAGCATGTCGGTTCGGAGGAGCCTTACTCGGGCTCGAGCTTAACATGGGGAGTCAGTACGGCGATTCACGTAAGCCTTTTCAATATACTACAGAAATTTTAAACAAAGACATCCCCCAAAGTCAAATTAAGGAGAAAAGACAAACTGCGATTTACCAGGGAATGAATATAGAGAGGTATGAATATGTATTTTTCTTCCTTTTAATATTCATGTGCAGTTGTCTATTTTTATTCTGCCTGTTTTCTTTGGCAATTTTTAAATAAAATTTTGCTGTCTTTCCCGAGACCTCTTTGAGGCAGGAAAGTACAATAAAATAATTTAAAATATCATAAAATTATCAATAATAACCCCCCCCAACAGTATAAATCAATACCCTAAAATTATATCCATAAAGCAATCCTCAGGTTAGAAGCAGAGCAAAAGCTGTTTTTAAAAAGATGAAACACCTCAGTTAAAAGCTTTGGTAAAAATTAATGTTTTTGGTCTGAGGCCAAAAAAGGTAGGTGCCAGCAAGCTGCAAAGGGTGGCACATGCCAATGCCAGGGTGCCACAGCTGGCATTTTTAAAAAACAGGCACCAGTTTTAATGGCAGTATTTCTATCCATTGTTATTAATTTGATCGAGGTGGGGGGGTAGTTGCCGTTTCCTCCCAAACTATGAAAGAAATCTGAACTTAGAAACTGAATCAGAATTTTCACGAAATTCAGTAACAGCCTGAAAGAGGAACCAGAAAAGAAGGACCTGACCCTGGTAAATAGGGATGGCTGATGCAGCAGCAGCAGCGTCTTGGGCACAGTCTCCAGCAGACCAACACAGGGGTATAGGGCAGTCTCCCATCCATTTAGCATGTGAGCCACCTTTTCTTCCTCCGGCTTAAGGGTTATTTAGTGCCAACCATGTCCTCCTCCTAATCCCGGCACAGAAACAATGTCATTTCTGCCCAAAGGGTTAGCAATTCAATTATAGACAGGAGGGTCATGGATTTAGCAGGAATTGGATGGAGAAAGGCAGGAATGGGGGAGAAATCAATTCTTCTGTGCTAAGGAGCTATAGAAACAGGTACAGGAGGCTGTCACCCTGTTAAAAACATCTTAGTTGATTGATCAGTTGATTGATTTAAATCTGCATAAATTGCATAGGAGAAAAAAAGTATTCATGTAGAAGAAAGCAAAATACATCCTTTCTTTTTAAATGGTGCATGCATTTGTTGCAGCTGACATTTATTTATTTATTTATTTATTTATTTATTTATTTATTTATTCATTCAACTTCTATACCACTCCATTCCCGCAGGCTCAGAGCGGTTTACATTTGATGAATTACATTCTATCTAGGGCCACAATTCACGGGGGGGAGGGTGAATGCCTACCAGCACCCAGACAGCAGGGCTCTTCTTTCTCTTGGTTCTTTTTCGTGGTGGGCTCTTCACCTCCTGGTGGCGGCGTCTCAGTGCAGGTCTTATTCACAGCGACTCCTTCCGGTGAGGTCTTCATGGTGCGCTGCTGTGCGACGGTCACAGCTCCGGCACACGTCCTATTGGCTCTGCCACGCTGCGTCGTCGTGTCACCACGCCTTTTGTAGAAGAGCTAGTTTAACTGAACTCGGGATTGTTTTTTGTATAATTTCCGAGCATTATTTGTGTCTGTCAACGCAGCCCTCTGCATAGTTTTCCCAGTCGGCAACTTAGACTGTACAGGATTGTGCTACAAATCAGCATTTTAAGTTCTATATACATATTATACGGGTGAAAAGACTGGACCAAGTGGTTGTGTTCAATGAACAATGGAGCCTTCCTGGGTTGTAAGGAGCTTTTCACCAATAGGACTGCCCTACTATGGGTAAGAGCTGGCATTCTCTGAGTGCTGCAGCTGATCCCCAGACCAGAGATCACTTAAGAAACAGTAGATCTGGTAGGGAGGCACTTTCCAACCAAGGATGCCTGCACTATTAGTAGAACAAAAACTTGGGATCTGAGCACATAAACATTGTGTATGCAAATGTACAATGTGCATATATAAAATTAACAGTCAAAAGTGGAGAAGCTGAATTGGTGACCAAAATATAAACAAATATAAAAAGAGACTGAACAGGGAATGTTTGTTAATTTCTGGCTCACAGCCATCACAATATAGTGGTAATAAATCTGACCCTATCTTAAAGGATTGTTGTACAGGTTACTTCCTCACCCAAAGAGTGATTAACACATGGGATTCACTGCCACAGGAGGTGGTGGCAGCTACAAGCATGGACTGCTGTCAGAGTCCCACAGTAATCAGTCCCAACAACGTTCCTTCAGAAGGATCAAGTTTATTGAAGACCGTAAAGGCAGGTCATCTGTGCATACATTCTGTGTTCGAGCTAACCCAACTGGTGGGAGAGGGGAAGATATACTGTGTTCAAAGTGGGACACCCTGACGGAGCTAAGCCAATCAGAGGTGCAAGCGTGGTGCGCTGAAAGTAACAGGAGCAGGTTCCCAGGCAGAGTGAAGAGCGCGAAATACCAAGGTCAGACTAACAGATAATACCCCCCCCCCTCGGTTTATCAGGATACATAGCATGAAAGGCAAGTAGCAGTTTAGGAGCACAAACATGGCATTCATCAACCCATTCATTATGCGAGGGGTCAAAGTCCCTCCACTGCACTAAACAGAAAAGCCGGCCTCGCTTGAGCTCCAAGTCCAAAATTTGTGCCACTTCATCATGTGATTCACCATTCACCATCAGAGGCGGTGGGGCTGGAGGACGAGGTCTCCAGACATTTGGTCCAGGGTCCCGCTTCAGCGGACTGAAATGAAAAATAGGATGTATCCCTTTAAGTGTTTTAGGCAATTCCAGTTCAACAGTCACATCATTTATTTTACGTGACACCTTAAAGGGTCCCACATATTTCCAGCCCAGCTTTTGGCTGGGTTGGAGTCCTCTCAAGTCTTTGGTAGACAAATACACAGTGGGTAACTGAAAGGGATAAAATGTGTCTGCCTGGAAAACAAATCCACTATCACCCAGATCACTGTTTTTCCTCGGCTAGGAGGCAAGTCTGTAATAAAATCCATAGAAATCACTCCCCAGGGTCAGCTAGGAGTCTCTAGTGAGTGGCTCTTACTCATCAGTGATTGGCACGACTCAACATACTGTGAAATGTTTCCCCTCATACGAGGCCACCAAAACTGGCGTTGCAACAGGTGCAAAGTTTTCAAGAAACTAAAATGTCCAGCCAGTTTTGATTCATGGCCAAAGTGCATCACTTCCCTGTGGAGGGCATTTGGGACAAACAGTTTGGGCCCCCGGTACCAGCACCCGTTAGGTCCTCGCTGGATGGCGGGATCAGTGGATATTTCGGTTTTGTCAGTCTCTGAAAATGCCTCCTTAAATTTGACAGCCCACGATTCACTTTGCTCCTTCACCCCCGCCTTTGCCTGACTGCAGGTGAGGACAGCCCCTCCCAAGTGGGAAGGCATGAACATAGTCTATCACCTCCTCCCTTTGGCTGGCGTGCTGCGGGAGGCGGGACAAGGCGTCCGCTATGGAGTTTGACTTTTCAGGGAAATGCTGAAGGGTGAAGCGGAACTTTGAAAAAAAAATCTGCCCACCAAAGCTGCTTAGTGTTAAGGTTACAAGAAGTGCGCAGTGCTTTCAGGTTTTTTTGATCAGTCCATACTTCAAACGGGACCCGCACCCCCTCTAACCAGTGTCTCCAGGTAGTTAAAGCTAGCTTAATGGCTGCAGCTTCCTTATCCCAAACCTCCCAGTTCCGCTCAGTAGCGTTAAACTTTTTGGATGCGTATGCCAACAGGTGGAGATTCTCATATGGCCCCTCCTGCAGGATGCCCCCCCCCCCCGTCGCAACGTCTGAGGCATCGACCTGAACAATATATTTTTTTGTTTTCATCCAGATGATTTAGAATTGGCTGAGATGTGAACAGAGCTTTTAACTTATCGAACGCCTCCTGGCATTCAGCTGTCCACTCCAATCGCGCCCCTGGCTTAGTGCTCTCCTGCCCCTTCCCTTTAGTCTTAATTAAGTCTGTGAGGGACAGGCTCACTTGGGCGAAGTTTGAGATGAAGGCTCTGTAGAAATTGGCAAATCCTAAAAAGGACTGGAGTTGGCATCTGGTTTGGGGAGCCTCCCACCCCAGTACATCCGCTACCTTATGAGGATCCATCTCCAACCCTCTGGGGAAATGCAGTAGCCCAGGAAGTCAACCTCAGTCTGGTGGAACACACACTTAGACAGTTCGGCAAACCGTTTGTGAGCATACAGAGTTTGTAGGACCTCTCTCACCAGTTTCACATGTGACTCCCTATCACGTGACTATAATAAGATATCATCAAGAATATAATAAGATATCATCAAGATAAACCAGGACCCCTTGAATAAATGCTTGTGCAACACTTCATTTATTAAGTTCATAAACACCCCGGGGGGGCCCTGCAGACCAAAAGGCACCACGAGGTACTCAAACTGGCCTAATGGAGTATTGAAGGCAGTTTTAGGCTCGACCCTCTCCCAGATGCACACACGAAAGTATGTGTCTCTTAAATCCAACTTAGTGAAGATCTTCCCCTTGGCCGCCTCAGCCAAAAGGTCCTTGATCAGAGGCAGGGGGTAAGCATTAATGGCTGACACCACATTTAAGCCCCGGTAGTCTGTGCACAGCCGGAGACCACCATCTTTCTTTTTCCGGAAGAGAACGGGGGCTGCAAACTGGGAGAAGGTGGGCCGGATGAACCCTCAAGCCAGGTTTTTGTCAATGAACTTCCTTAACTCCTCCTTCTCTGCAGGGCTCATGGAGTATAATTTCCCTTTAGGCAGCTTGTGCCCCAGTAAGATCTCAATGGCGCAGTCGGTGTTACGGTGGGGGGGGGGTTCATCGGCTTCTTCCTCCTCAAACACCCTGGCCAAGTCTCTATACTCTGTGGGGATGGGGTCTAATTCCTCTTTAGCCAAACAGACATGGACTGGGACGTCGGGAGGTGCCTCCCCCCTCTCGGACACAAGAGTGGAAGTTGCATCCGAGAGCCACAAATTTGACAGTCCCTTCACTCCACTGAATGTAAGGGTCATGGGCTCTGAGCCATGGACTCCCCTGCACCATCGAAAACTGAGCCATGGGATTTATAATGAATGCTCTGGTTTCCCAAATAGTCCCCATTCCCATAATGAATGGCACAGTTTGGTAGTTACAAGGCTCATGCATAATTGAGCCATCCATCTGGGTGAAAATCAGGGGTTCAGGTAAACGTTGCACCGGAACTCCCAACCCTGTCACTATGGAGGGACTAATCAAGTCTCTAGCACACCCTGAGTCTTTAAGTGCCCTCACACGCACATGGGCCTCACACACCAAGCTGCAGGGCCCGTGGCAACTTCGGGCGTGAACCCCCTTTTCTCGCAGGTGTCTCCGAAATCATCCACTCTGGAGTCTTGAGGGCTGGTGGCAGGAGCTCCACAGGACAGAAAACAGCAAAGTGCCCTGCCTCTCCGCAGCAGAGGCAGAACCCTTGGCACATCTGCTAATCGTGCATGGGCTCTTTTGGCTTGGGATGGGGGGGGTCTTTGGTATCGCCCCGGGGTCTTCGGGTACACTTTGGGTGTGGTCATCTTAATCATCTGAAGGCGGTTCTTCTGCTTCTCTCACCCAGGCTGCCAGGGATATCGGGTTCACATTGTGCAGCACGGCTTCCCTGATCTGAAGGTTCAGCCCCAGCCGATACTGCTCGACAAACACGGGCTTGGGCAACCCTTGGATCTTGGCCGCATACATCTTGAACTCATTGGAGCACTCACGCACCGAGCGACTCCCTTGCTTCAGGGCTCACAGAGCGGTTTGGGCTTTCTCCCCCTCCATGGGGTCCTCGTACTGCCTTCTCAAAGCCCACATAAACGCTTGCACCTCACACAGCCCTGGCCTATGCAGGTTATGCAGCCCAACATACCAGTCAGCTGCCCACTCCCTCAGCCACAACCCGACACAGTCCACCCGGTGCTCGTCCAATGGAAACAGGTGGCCCCAGTCGCGGAGGAATTTGTGCACCTGCAGTAGGAAAAACGCTAGCTTGTCAGGATTGAAGTCAAAGATGGCATCCAGTAGTTCCTCATAGTAAGAAAGGGTAGTAATCCACAACTCTCAGGTGTCGGTGGGGAAGCAGTCCCGCCAGGGCTTCTCCTGCCTGAGCCCCCCGCTAGCACCAGTTGTATCCGGGGTCGCTGCCATCATGGTCGGAATCTCTTCCGCATTAGTAGTAGGAACACCCCCGCCTTCCTCGTCGCCCATGTTGGGGTACGGGTTCGGGAGATTAAAGTAGCTCTAACACTCTGTCAGAGTCCAACAGCAATCAGTCCCAACAACGTTCCTTCAGAAGGATCGAGTTTATTGAAGACCGTAAAGGCAGGTCATCTGTGCATACATTCTGTGTTAGAGCTAACCCAACTGGCAGGAAAGGGGAAGATATACTGATGGAGCTAACCCAATCAGAGGTGCAAGCCTTGTGCACCAAAAGTAATGGGAGCAGGTTCCCAGGCAGAGCGAAGAGCGCGAAGTACCAAGGTCAGACTAACAGATAAGACACAGCAGAAGAAGTGAAAGCTAACATTCCAGAACATGAAGATGCTCACCCAGCGGCCTCCTTCCCCCTCCACATACAGTGACAGTGTAGCTGACAACGGCTTCAAGAGGGAATTAGATAAACATATGGAGCAGAGGTCCATCAGTGGCTATTAGCCATAAGGCCAAGTGATGCTCTGTCTTCTTGGTGCTTGGAGGGGGGTCAACAGTGGGAGGGCTTCTAATGTCCTGGCCCCACTGCTGGACCTCCTGAGGGCACCTGGTATTTTTGGCCACTGTGTGATACAGAGTGTTGGACTGGATGGGCCATTGGTCTGATCCAACATTGGCTTCTCTTATGTTCTTATGTTAACTTAATGTATTTTGAGAACTCTGAACACTCAGGTCTCTATATGAATGCTTACGATTACATCTCAGACTATGAGTCATCCCTCCACATGACCTGTGGGGCTTTGTTTCCAGCCACAGGAGAACTATGTGATTAATAGGGCACTACTGAAATGTTCATGCTCCAGTCATGTGGCTTGTGGGAAGGCATGGAGAGTGCAGGGGAGGAACCATTGTGTGATAATCTTCTGTTTTTCTCCATGCATGATTTTTAATTGGTTAGCGTTCATCGGTACTTTTGCACAACAAAAGGGATAAATGGTCCTTTTGTCAACAGAATATTGTTTCCAGCTGAACCTCAATTACTCCATGTGCATGCTTGCCATTCTGACAGCTGGGCCAAGTTCTTTTTTTTAAAAAAAATGGAATTTCATCCAATTTAATTTTCAGGTATGTCTGTAAAAGGCATAAGCACTCTAATGGAAAAAGTATAATTAAAATGAGCTGAAATATAAATGGGAAGACAGTGGTTTGTGATATGACTGGAATATCATTTTGCAACAGAATGACACATTGCAGGAGGCAGATTATTAATTTTTGGTTTACTCCTCTGGAAAATCAGAAGAAATGAGTATTCCTCATTGTTCCTAGGTATAATTATCTGCTAAGCATGGATGTAATAACAGCAACAAAATCTGCATTGTATGTTTGGTTCAGAAGAAGCAGGGCTATTTTTGGGCAGGAACGCACAGGAACGGAGTTCTGGCTGGCTCCTGAGTTGGCCACGTCCATCAGGAACTCATTAGCATAATAGGCCACACTCAACAGCAGGAACTCATTAGGATTGGCTACATTAGGGGTGTGTGGCCTAACATGCAAAGGAGTCCCTGCTACAAAAAAAGCCCTGGGTTTTGAGAACAAACAAGGTAAACAGAATAAGAAGCAAAAGGTGGGAGTGGCTGGATGACCACACTTCTGGTAACACAGAGCCCCCTGAGATGAAAGGTGGGATACTTACCAAAGTTACCAAAGGAACTTACATCATTCTCTTCTCCTCCATTTTATCATCAGAGCTGTTGGCAGAGTTTAAACATACAGCGGAAGGGAGCACCAACTGTTTAAAGAAAATAGCTTGGTTTATTAAAGAAATAAACTCTGATAGAGCAGAGGAGAGGGAGAGTGGCTTAACTAACTGACTAACTGCTGAGAGAGACGAGAATGAAGGGGGAGTCTCCAAAGAGCCAATCAGAAGACAGGAAGGACATAATTTGAAATTGTGGGAAGTCCCTAATCTAGCTATGCTAAATAGCAGTCCTTCAGCTGTCCCCTATAGGCTAGTCTTCTGATCTTCTTCAAGTTGGTGCACTATAGATCTTGGGAATTCCAACAACAACCCTGTGAGGTAGGTTAAACTGAGAGTGTATGATTGGTGCAAGGACACCCAGCAAGCTTCCATGGCATGAGTGGCGATTCGAGCCTGGATTTCCCAAATCCTAGTCTGACACTTTAACCACTACGCCATGCTGGCTCTCTGTTTTGTTTTGCGTTGTGTTTTGTTGAGTTATTCTAGTGTGTGTGTGTGTGTGTCTTTATATATATATATTAATGTTTTGATTATTTGCCACCCTGGGAACCCTAAACTGGGTGGAAACGTGGCATGAAAATGTTTTAACTAAAAATAATAAAGTAAAATAACATATATTGTGTGGGACTGTCGTTCCCTTTTGTAAGCTTCCACAGTTATCTGAGTGAGAAGGAGAAAATATTTTCAATAGGTAGCTGCATAAGGTCTATTAAACAGCCAAACTCTGGCTTCGTTTTGGAAGAAAAAGGAACTCCTCTCAATCTCCAGATGGTTTAAAGCTATTTGGGACTTCTTCATAATGGAGAAAATCTCAGCTAAATTGCATTCTATTGATAATCCTAACTATCAGTCCTCCTTTTACCCTCTGCGGTGGCCAGTTCTGGAATTTATGAATGATTATGGTGCATCTGGATCTTATAACCCTCATATCAATCACTTTACAGCTTTATTATGACCATAACCACATGTTGAAACTGGTATACTATGCCATTGACTCTTTGCTCTGTTTTAATCTGTGTCTATTAGCCACAAGGTATAGATAGGGGCTCTGGGGCAAGTGATGCTCTGTCTTCTTGGTGCTTGGGGGGGGGTGTCAACAGTGGGAGGGCTTCTAATGTCCTGGCCCCACTGGTGGACCTCCTGATGGCACTGGTATTTCTGGCCACTGTGTGATACAGAGTGTTGGACTGGGTGGCTAAAATTGTTAAATCTCTATTAAAGGCCTTCTAATTGCATCATGCTTTTATACGTTCATTTTACATCTTTTGCCTCTTCTTTTGTATTGTAAAACTATATATTCATGCATTAGCCTGTTGTTCATATACTTTTTTGTTCGGTTTGGTTGTTAAATCTACTGAAAAACTTTGAAATAAAGAATTTATTTTTAGAAGAGAAGAAAAAACAGCCAAAGCCTGAGTGAGTGCACAGGTCTCTAAAGCCCTTTTTCAAAAGGCCAATACATGTAATTAAAGTATTTCTTTATATATTCCACTCCCCCCCACCCTTGGGGCCCAGCATTCCTTACAAGATTGTTTTCATTTTCTCGTTTGCTGGTTTTATAGTTGACTTCTGGCTCTTGACTGGCGTTCTTCTTTACTGTTGCTTTTACTGCTTTTTTATTTGTACTATGCAGTTAATGGTTTTCATGTTTCTCTTTCGATTGCTGTTTTAGAACAGCTTCTGTGTTTTTCTGTTTTGGGGTTGGGGTTTTTTGCATTTTCAGTCTTATGTTATCAGCCACCTTGAAGAAAACTGGATTTTCTTCCTTTTTTTTTTTGCAACAGTTTCCTTTTTCTTGTTCATGTTTCCCCTCAAGCTGTATTTCTAATGGTTTGCATAATTTGGAAGTGGTGTAAAATTGGTGTGTGAGTGTGTAAAGGGCATAAAAAATGTGTAATAGAAACAGAAATAAGCAGCAATAACCACAAAACCCAAATCAGTTATCATGACAGTATGTACAAAATTAGAACGAAACAACAATATGCATACCAATTCACCCCTACCTTGAGATCATTTAATGGTAGGAAGGTGGACTACAAATAAATATTCATAAATGCATTAATCAACTGTTCTAATACTCAGTAAATTATTGATGTAATAAACTTTTTAGAGAGCGAGTGCGGTGTAGTTGGGACTGGGCTTGGGGAGATCAGGCCCGGGTTCCAGGAGCCTCCCTGCCATGAGCCTCGTGGGCAGGCCGTGATGGGGCCAGTCGTTCCCACTCAGCCTAACTCATGTGTTAAAGACATACTCAAATAATGATAGCAAAGAGCAAGAGTCCAGCAGCACCTTAAAGACTAACAAAATTTGTGGCTTTTTCTTCAGACAAACTCAATTGGATATAAATAGCTATTTCCAGAAGGCTTCACTTTCAAGACTAAAGATAAAAAAGAAAAGATTGACTCTGTTCAGAAAGCTCAAGAATTCCTAAGGGTTCAGCTGGGAAGGCCAGAGGACTGGGAAAAAGAAGAGGACAGCAAGTCCAGCAGCTAGCTAGACTCTGGTTCTTCCGGAGAGGACTCTCTGGGTGCGTTCAGACGGGGGCTTTACATCGGTATAGGTGCCGGTTGCAATCGTTGTACTCACCGGCGTTCAGACGGTGAACATCTGCCTCCTGTCCCTAACCGGTGTAAAGCCCTTTACACCGTTGCACTCTGCCACTAGGTCTCCAAGTGGTGGTATCCTGAGTGCAACGGTTGTAAACGCTGTACCTCGCAGTCTGATCGCTCTCCACCATTGCACAGCTACTTCTGTTTGGAAGCCTTTTTGTTTGTTTTTTACAGAAGAAATTTCATGATTCGGAAATGTTTCCAAGGGATTCTTTGGGTGTGTCTGAATCAGCAGTCGTTCCTAGGATACAGTTAGGGTTTTGTATACTCTAGACTGGGGGCCGAGGTATTGTACTTATTTTGATTTACTATTCAAAGATCTATGTAGTGTATATAATCCCATGTCTTTCTAATCTATCATTCAACAAAGCTAAATGTTGTGTAAGGGGTGTGTGTGTGTCTATCGTGGCTTGTGATCTGTCACCTGCTCGACTACATTTTGCCACAGTTCTGGGTCACATTTTCAAGACTACCACATATGGTCAAAAGAACAAGCCCCATTACTCTTTTTTACATTCATACTACAGGTGTTGTATGCCATCTGTTCGAGCGCTTGAAATTAACTTCCCTGAGAGAAGCACCTAAAAAAAAGAGTTATATTTTCCTATCCTAGCAGCCCAGCCTTCCTCAGTTAATTTTTTTCCAAGTGCTTCTTCTTTATGTATTTTCTCTCTCTCTTTTTTTTTAACTACACAGCAATAAATATGTATAACAGGGAAGTTGTGAAGGGATCAAAGGAAGGCAGGACAATGTGAAAATCTCAACATCTCCCCCCCCCTCCCGGGTTCTCTAAATTCTCATTAATCCTTCCCCTCTTTCATCCAACTCTCAGATGCCCTCAACATTCCCTGCCTTCTGGAGCATATTCAGTCCTCATCAGGTTATTTTAAGAGCTTTAATTAATTTTCCGTCTTCTAGTGCAGCCCCACATTGGGACTGCACATGCACAGGCCAGCCGCAGACATATTCTTTTCTAGCTTCTGAAACTCCTAAAGGGGGTGCTCTGCCATGACTGGAGCTGGTGCATGTGTGGGTTTTCCCACCATGGGGTTACATACTCCGGGGCAGAGCACCCCTCTTTCCTCAGTTCCATTTCTGCCGCTGCAAGGATAGAATGTCTTCTTACATTCTATCCTTGTTTGGTGTAGTGGTTAAGTGCGCAGACTCTAATCTGGGAGAACCGGGTTTGATTCCCCACTCCTCCACTTGCACCTGCTGATGTGACCTTGGGTCAGTCACAAGCTCTGGCACAGCTGTCCTTGGAAAAGGGCAGTTTGTGTCAGAGTTCTCTCAGCCCCACCCACCTCACAGGGTGTCTGTTGTGGGGAGGGGAAGGGAAAGGAGTTTTTCAGCCATTCTGAGACTCCAAGTGAAGGGCGGGGTATAAATCCAATCTCCTCCTCCTCCTCCTCCCCTCCTCCTCCCCTCCTCCTCCTAGCTCCATAGTACTCCATTGTTCAGACTCATTTTTTTCCCTTTGATGACTCTGTTGCAGAGGCTTCCTACCACCTTTATTCTGGACATCAAGGAAGCCTGACGTCTCCTCTTACTTTCATAAAGGGCTTGGTGCTTGTGGTCCCCGGGATGACGACCAAGGCACTCTTTTAAAATTGCGACAAACGTGGCACCAAAATGACATGTAGCAACAAACACAAGCCATGCCTCCCTTGCCTGGAGGAATCCCATAATGTAAGCGCCTGTCAGATCTGCCAGCATTTTACCCCCAAGGCCTACTCAAGATTAAAAGCAGCTCTGTGGGAGAAGGCACTGTCCGCCTCACTACCGCCCAAGTTGGTTCCAGGCTCGGGACCTTCGGGCACGGTTCCACCCACATTGGTGCCTCCTGTCCCTAACCGGTGTAAAGCCCTTTACACCGTTGCACTCTGCCACTAGGTCCCCAAGTGGTGGTATCCTGAGTGCAACGTTTGTAAACACTGTACCTCGCCGTCTGATCGCTCTCCACTGTTGCACAGCTACTTCCGTTCGGAAGCCTGAGGCTTCCGATTTTCGCCCGCCATTTTTTTTAAAGGACAGCGATATGCGCTTGGGCAAAGCTTCGCCCTGCCGTTTGTATTTAAAAAAAAGAAAAGGGCCTTACTGTAGCGTTTCGGAGGCGTCCGGGACCTCCCGGAGGCTACTGTGCTCTTTAAACTTTAAAGGTAAATCCTTACCTTTAAAGTTTAAATGTACGACAGGGTTTTTTTGCGCATGCGCGAAGATCGCCATTCTATGGATGGCTGCCTATGCGCATGCGCAAACTAAATTTAAAAAACCAACCGAAGACGAGTGTGGACGGGCGTATTGCGATGGCTTCCGCTGTGAGGGAGGTAAGTGTGGTCGCGTTTCTGCCGGCATAAACTGCACCGGTTCCAAGCGGTACAGTTTATGCTGGCAGAAACGCCCCGTCTGAACGCAACCACTGTGTGGTTAGCTGGGCTGGGTGCCTCCTTCCCCACCCCATGCGGGGTGAGGGCTGCTGGCTTGTAGCAGTGGTGGCTCATGCCTGCCTCACACTGTTTGGGGCTGGGCTGGCCAAAATAGGAGAGGGAGCCCCTGGGCCATCACCCTGCCAGGACTTCTCCCAGTGGCCTTAATGGTGATCCGTCCCGGTGATGTCACTCCCTGATGTCCGTGTGTGTGTGTGTGTGTGTGTGTGTGTGTGCGTGGAGGAGGGGGGGTGAAAGCTCTGAACAGCTGCAATCTCTTCCATTCCCATCAAGGATGCCCTGGAAGGCCCTCTGCTAGCTCACAGATGTGTCCCTGAGAAGTTCTGAGTGCACAGTGCCAGAAACCATAAGTACTGTTAGTCCTGGAAGAAGTGCTAAAAATGTGGAAGCCAAGTGACTCATTCCGTCTCTAAGTTCCCTGGCAAAAACAGAATGTGCCGAGGCAATCCAGTCTTCTGTCAAGTTCCAAGACATTTTAAAGAGCATCGCTTGTGGCCCAGAAGGTAGGTTGGGGTACTGTCGTTAGTCATACCCCATCTCATTTGAGGCTGGAAAGAGAGGACAAGGAGAACCATGTGTCTCTGAATGCTCGTGGAGGAGATGTGGAAAATCTTTGGCCAAAATGGGAAATATGATCAATCTCTGCCTTACGCAATCATATTAAATTAAAACCATCTTGGAAAGGTTGGAGATATATAATTAGTTCCTCTGTTGCATTTGATTCCCACCCATGAGAAAGCTTCTAGAGAACGGTTGTGAGACTTTTTTGGGGGGTGGTGGTAGACGTACATGCTGAAAAGCTAATCTTTTAGGCCTCTTTCAGAAACCAGAGCAGTTTAACTGTCCAGTGGGACAACTCAACATTTGGTCTGCTTCCATGGAGTCTACTTTTCATTGCTAAACCTGTGTCTGCATTGTACCACTTCCAACTGTGCATGTGACCGAGGTCGCATCTGCATTTGCATTTTTAAATTAGTTTCGTGCTGCTGTGACGCCGTCTTTCTCTATGCTTGTTTGAATGTTGTTTGGAGAAGTTTGGTGTAGTGGTTAAGTGTGCGGACTCTAATCTGGGAGAACCGGGTTTGATTCCCCACTCCTCCACTTGCAGCTGCTGATGTGACCTTGAGTCAGTCACAAGCTCTGGCACAGCTGTCCTTGAAAAAGAGCAGTTTGTGTCAGAGTTCTCTCAGCCCCACCTACCTCACAGGGTGTCTGTTGTGGGGAGGGGAAGGGAGAGGAGTTTGTAAGCCGCTCTGAGACTCCAAGTGAAGGGCGGGATATAAATCCAATCTCCTCCTCCTCCTCCTTTTAAAGCAGTGCAGAGGTGCAATGACAGTGGAGCCGCCCCAAAGGATGATAAACATATGTGGACATGCAAAAGTATGCTAGCACTCTTGAGGTGTGAAAACGACACCAAATGTAGACAGCTTTTTTGAAGGCTGAAGGCTGGGACACCGGTGGGAAAGACAAATGCAGATTCAGCCTGAATGTTCCTTCATGCAAAACAAGAAGATGCCCTGCCTTCCATGTAGACTTTCCTGCCTAGGATCTAGAAGACCCAGCTTCAAATCCCCACTTTACCCTGAAGCTTTCCAGATGAGTTTGGGCTAGTCACAGTCAGTGTTCCCTCTAAGCTGAGTTAGTGTGAGCCAGCTCACAGTTTTTTAGCCTCTGGCTCACACATTTTTGCCTTCGCTCAGGAAGGATGGCTCCAGAGCAAACTGATTTATGCAGTAGCCAAATTGCTCGCTCACAGCTTTAATGCCAGGAGCTCGCAAAGTAGAATTTTTGCTCACAAGACTCCACAGCTTAGAGGGAACATTGGTCACAGTCCCTCAGCTTAGCCTACCTCACAGGGGTACTAAGCAAATAAAATGGAGAAGGGGGGGGGGAGGCATGTATGCCACCCAGAGTTCAGGGCAGAAGAAGGAATTGTTCTTTAAAAATACCTTAAATGCGTGAATGGTCTCCTTTTGAATGCTACCCATTTTTCCTCATTTGTACCTAGGGAATTCCAGCCAATCAGGGATCATATTTTGCACAGCAGGGTATGTTGTGTGGGTATATGCAAGTATGACAGCTCCGACCTTCTTTAGCACCTGAAATGCTATAAGGAAAAGTTGCAGTGCCTGATTTGCTGTCACTCTGTCCGGGGATGAAGGTCCCGGCCCCAGCCCTGCACTCACAGACCTTGAAGGGAGCCAGATGGCTGTCAAAAGAAAAAGCAGGAGATGCCATCCCAGAGTCTCCCAGGCTCCTAGCTGGGTTACAGGAGGGACTTTTCCCCAGGGGGAGGCAAGGCTGGCTGCAGCCGCAGGGAAACGGTGGGTGGGAGTTTGGGCAGGGAAGAGAGATTGGAAACAGGTGTGTCAGCCTCACCTAGGGGGTGAGTCCAAGGAGGGAGGGAGAGCAACCCTCTGGGAGCCGGAGTTGGCTGTCAGCTAGATCCTTATGGGGGAGGAGAGGGACTGGGCAGCTCGGTGGGGCCTTGCCCCGAAAGGGGAAGGCAGGGGTTCATTCTGCATCTAGCATTCACTCCGCTTTTTTACCAAACCCACCTTGGAACAGACATTCCCCTCTGCATTGCATGCCACTTTCACTTTGATTGATCCTCGGATTTTATGCAGGGCTCTTTTTGTAGAAAAAGCCTAGCAGGAACTCATTAGCATAATAGACCACACCCAACAGCAGAAACTCATTAGCATATTAGGCCACACCCCTGACAGCACCACTCATTGGCATATTAGGCCGCATTCCCATGTTATCAGAAGTGTGGTCATCCAGCCACACCCACCTTTCCCTTCTTATTCTGTTTACCTTGTTTGTTATCAAAACCCAGGGCCTTTTTTTGTAGCAGGAACTCCTTTGCATGTTAGGCCACACACCCCTAATATAGCCAATCCTAATGAGTTTCTGCTGTTGGGTGTGGCCTCTTATGCTAATGAGTTCCTGCTGGGTGTGGCCAACTCAGGAGCCAGCCGGAACTCCGTTCCTGTGCGTTCCTGCCCAAAAATAGCCCTGCATTTTATGACCGTGTCCAGACTGCATGCTGCTTTCACTTCTCGATCTCTCGGTTTTATGGCAGTCTTCTGCATAGATTTATGGCTGTTTTCTGGCCGTTCGGGGTTGACTCTGCAGTCAGTAAGGTGTTGGCCTGCCTGGGGTATTTAACAACAATACAGAACCTTTATTGGCATATAAAATCAGTCAGGCCTGGGGTATTTGAATCAGCGTGGGTTTGGTAGAACAGCGGGAGCAGATGCTAGATGCAGAATGGGTGGTTTTGAGCCACATCTTTCTCTGTCCCAGTGTGGGTTTGGTAAAACAACGGGAGCAAATGCTAGATGCAGAACGGGCCTTAAGCAGGGAGGTCAAGGCTGGCCAGGGAGGAACCACCGGGCGGGAGAAACCCAGAGGGTTAGAGGGAGCAACACGGAAGGCAAGCAGGAGAGAGGGACTCACTGAGTGTCTGCCAAACCCCCTCCTCCTCCATCAGCTGAGGCCACTGCCAAGCTCCCTGGCATAAAAGTCATGCCCTGGAGGACTCTGCTGCACCCAGCTGGCACTCTGCAGACCCAGGACCCGACACACTCTTAATGATAAAGGGGCCATGGCCCCATTATGATCATAAATGCAGCAAAATCCCACCATCCAGAAAGGGCAGACCTTTACATACTTGGGGACTCCCGCAGTATGCAGAAAAATATGACTTTGTAAATTAATCAAGCAGGGCTCTTTTTGTAGCAGGAACTCCAGCGAAGACGGAGGTCCTGGGCCTGAGTCGAAACGGTTTGGGGTTGGGGCTCCCTCTCCCGACCTTCGGCGGGGTGCCTTTGGTGCCTACGTCGGAGGTTAGAAGCTTGGGAGTGCTCCTGGACTCCTCTTTAACGATGGAGGCCCAGGTAGCAGCCACTGCCAGGTCTGCATTTTACCATCTGAGGCAGGCTAGGCAGTTGGCCCCCTTCCTCAACCGCGAAGACCTCGCTACAGTGATCCACGCGACGGTTACCTCAAGGTTAGACTACTGTAACGCTCTCTACATGGGGCTGCCTTTGTCGTTGATCCGGAAGCTGCAGCTAGTGCAGAATGCGGCGGCTAGGCTGCTGATGGGCCTCCCCAGGTGGGAGCACATCAAGCCTGGGTTGAAGGCACTGCACTGGCTGCCTATAGCATACCGAGTCCGCTTCAAAGTGCTGGTACTCACCTTTAAAGCCCTATATGGCCTGGGTCCGACCTACCTGAGGGACCGCCTTTCCCCATACATACCCCCAAGAGCACTTCGGTCGGGGACCCGGAAACAGCTGGTAGTTCCGGGCCCCCGAGAGGCAAAGTTCGCTGTAACAAGGGCCAGATCTTTTTCAGTGGCGGCCCCTACCTGGTGGAATGAGCTCCCGGAGGAGATCAGGGCCCTGCGGGACCTTATGCAGTTCCGCAGGGCCTGCAAGACGGAGCTCTTCCACC